>NC_080064.1:118807188-119051793 GCF_949987535.1 Balaenoptera acutorostrata
ACATCTGCTGGTTTCCTTATGAGTTAAATAAATCTTTAACAGGTGTTCATTTTTATACGTGTATTGACAAAAACTCTCTCCTTGACCAAATTTTAGACAGGTTCCCCTGAGCCCTCTTTTCTAATAGACCTCATCCTTGGGCCTGTAGCCGTTTTTAGCAAGAATCCTGCTAAGTCAGTTTAGCAAGAATCCCCTCACCCTTAATTTCTGATCACCCTGGCCTGCCTTTAGCAAGAATTCTAAGTTGGTTGAGCAAGAGTCTCCCTACTCTTTTTTTTTTTTAAAGAATTTCACTTATTTATTTATTTATTTATTTTTGGCTGTGTTGGGTCTTCGTTTCTGTGCGAGGGCTTTCTCTAGTTGAGGCAAGTGGGGGCCACTCTTCTTCGCGGTGCGCGGGCCTCTTACTGTTGTGGCCTCTCTTGTTGGGGAGCACAGGCTCCAGACGCGCAGGCTCAGTAGTTGTGGCTCACGGGCTTAGTCGCTCCGCGGCATGTGGGATCCTCCCAGACCAGGGCTCGAACCCGTGTCCCCTGCATCAGCAGGCAGACTCTCAACCACTGCGCCACCAGGGAAGCCCAAGAGTCTCCCTACTCTTGATGTAATTTTCCATCTACTGACTCATTCTGCTTATTGGCTATAACTATCCACCTGTCCTTAACTGTATTCAGAGTTGACCCCAGTCTCTCTCTGATTGGGATAGCCTTGGCACCTATTACAGTAGTCCTGAATAAAGTCTTTCTTACCATTTTAACAAGTGTCAGAATAATTTTTTCTTTAACAGTGTGAGAGTCATAATTTTACCCTTTTCTGAAAATTATCTTTTAACCGATGAATAGTGTTCTAGACACAGGAAACCATAGTGCAAAAGTCTGGAAATGAGGAAGAAATTAGGGAGTTGGGGAAATTAAAAAAATGGATCAATAGGCTAAACGATAGAGTCAGGGGAATGGTGAAAGGGGAAACTGAAGAGGTAAATAGGTGCCAGATAATGAAAGACTCCATAAACCACATTAAAAGAGATTGAGTTTTATCCTGTGGGCAAGAAGAAAGCCTTAAAGTGCTCTAAACAGAGAGTGCTACGATCAGAACTAGGAATTTTACTCTGGTGGAAATGTGGAGCATCATTGGAGTGGTCAAGACTGGAAGCAGGGACCTATTAAGGAGGTTACCACAGCAATCCAGGAGTGGGATGAAACTCACGCAAAACAAGGTAATATCAGTGGGACTGGAAGGAAGAGGACACCTTTGAGAACTTTTAGGAGGCAAATAGGACTTGGTGATTGGCTGGATGTGTCAAGTCAGGGAGTTAAAAGACTCCAAGAGGACTCCCGGATATCTTTTTTTTAACTAATTAATTGATTGATTGATTGATTGATTGATTAATTTGGCTGTGCCTGGTCTTAGTTGTGGCATGTGGGATCTAGTTCCCTGACCAGGGATAGAACCTGGGCCCCCTGCATTGCGACCGCAGAGTCTTAACCATTGGACCACCAGGGAGGTCTCGACTCCCAGATTTCTAATGTGGACCACTGGGTGGATGATGGTGACATTTAATGAGAAACAAAACTTAGAAGAGGCACATTTGGGGGAAACAGTGGAGATGACAACTTAAACTTTGGAACTCATGAGTTTGAGGTGCCTATGGAGGCTCAGAATTAGATAATACTGGATTTGAATACAATGGCAGCTTTGAAACCCACTGGCTGTGTGATGTTCAGCAATACTCTCTGGGTTTCATCCACACAGTGAACCCATCTTAAGTGGTTTTGTGATAATTAGTGAGAATTATGGAAAAGGGCCAGCAGACAGCAGATATTCAATACATCTGATTTTGAGCACCAAGTAAGAGCCAAGTAAAAGCCCTCATTTTTTTTTAAAAGATCTCACTGTGTAGTGGAAAAGACAGACATACAGAAAATTGAAATGTAGTTCTTCTAGAGGACCCTTCCTCAGCCTCTGCTCGTCCACGGTGTCCTACTCTTGTAAAACTGAACTTCACCTTCTTATCCCTCCTATCTACCATCTTCTGATAACACCTCTACATTCATTTGCAAGCTCCCTGTTTTCAAGAACCTTCATCTCTATTCCTTTTCACCCTGGCCACATCCTGGGCTTAGTCATCCCCTAGAATTGCTAGTTTCTGAAACCTTAAATTCTTATATGCTGGTTTCCACCGCAACATCCTATCTTTCTGTATTCTGAGTAAATCCTGGGGCCCCTAGAGGCCCAGTCATGACACACAACATAACAGAAGAAACCCAGTCTAGTAATAAAAAAACTAATTTAACATAATTTAAATCTCTACTTAGTTTCTCAAGGAAACATCAGAGGCATGGGGGAGGGGAGAGTGAAGCAGGAGCACATTTTAATACACAGCTCAATGTCTTTAAAATCCTCTCTCCCCCACTTAACATTTTCTACCGAGATGGTAGCTTCTCCCCAAAACTATGCCTTCCAACTCGACTCAGTTGCTTACAGAATTATCCACCAGCTTCAAGTCTGTCCACTTTACTTTGATTTTGCATAACAGAGCAGAGCCTGGGAGCTGACCTAGCAAGCAGAAGTTCTTTTTTCTTCCACCACTACCCTACTCTCCAAAAGCCCTTATAGCTTACTTCTAGAAGGGGAGGCAGGCACCTCCTCCAGGAACACTTCCTTGACCCCATCTTCTATGCCCCTCTTCTATCATGGCACCTATCACACAGGTCTGGAATCTTTGTCTTACCTGACTGTCTTAGCCACCAGACTATGAACTCTCTGAGGACAGAGACCATGTCTTCCTTTTTATTATCCCCTGAAAGTAACCTAGAACTTTTGGCACAAATTCTACAAAATAGCCCATTTTAGATCTGACCTAGAAAGTTCCTTGGTATACTTATTTTCTCATGCTAATGCAGGAGTGGGAAGGGAACAGGGAACGGAAGAGATTTGAGGGGAAGAGAATCAGCATGTATTGACACTTACTAGAAGTCACACACAGGGTCAAGCATTTACATCATTATGTTCTTAAGTTCTGACAACCTCTCCATAACGCAGGTGGTAATATACCCATTTTACAGATAAAGAAACTGAGGCTCACAGAGATCAAGTAATTTAAGATCATGCCATTACATCTTGGCTCTTGCAAACCTTAGATTCAGTCTGACTCCAAAAATCTGTGCCCTTTCCAGACACTGTGAGAGAATGATTTGATTCTAGTTTATAACATAATGGCTTATTTATTGAACAAATAAGTGGGGTGAACAATTCATTCTCACTGGGGAATTAGGTCAATTAATATATTTTCTCTGACCCATTTTCAGGCCCCAGTTCTCACATTTTCAGCTTCTCAATGCTTATTTGCATCTACATTATCAAGAGAATATGCTAATGTATCTCTATGGAGTTGGACATGTGTATGTCAATGTGTGTCACTGTTTATGTATTTGTTTATTACTGGGTTTGTAGGGCCTGTTATTGGTTGCCCAAAGATTATGAGGGATGCCTTCAATCTATACTTCCTCCCCTCCCTTTCCTTCCTAAAGCTACTTAAGTTCTCTGGGCCTGTCCCCATATAAGGTCCTACCTAAGGAAGTTGTTCAGTATTGTTGTCCCCCCCTCCCCTCATCTGCCTCTTTCTGAGCATTTTTAGAACTGGTGGTTTCCCACAGCTGTCAGCTGGTTACTCTTGCTGCCAATGATTTTAGCTTGCCCCCAGTGACAGTCAATGGGGAAGGTGTTCAACTGGTTCAGAAGCATCCTCTGAGCCAATAAAATGTTACCACATTAAGTTCTACTTTCTTCCCCCTTCCTCCCCCACAAGTCCTGACCAATGGGATGCTGGTTTTGTCAATTACTATTAATCTGGTATTTTAGAAAACAAAACACTGTAATACCGTATGGAGATTATAAAGAAGTGGAGCCAGAGATGGAGTAGAAATGTAACCGAGTAGTTGCTCCCACAGCACCCCTCAGGAATGCTGGCTCTCCCACCCCCACCACACAAACAGGGGTTGGACAAATGCCCAGATTTCCTCCGCTCTAATCACTGAAGTCGAGAATCTCAGGGACAGAAAGAACTTAAAGAAACTGGCCCAACTCACAGTTATTGCTTCGACCTCTTCCCCCACCTTGAACACACAGGCACACTTGCCATCCCATAAAATAGTTGTCCATCTCTCCTTGAACTTCTGCAGGGATGGGGCTCTCTCAGCAGTCACCTAGTTTTCTTCCTCCAGCTCATCACCATTCTTTTTCCCTTAAGGACCAGATACTTGAACTGTCTCCATGCCTTCTTCCTTCCTGTTATTCCTGTTTCTCCTCCTGCTTGTACACCCACACCCCAGCTCAGGCCCATGAAGGCAATAAGTGGGCCGACTGAGGAGTCAGAGCTCATCTTGGCTCTTTGAGGGAGGTATGCCCTCCCCACATCCATAGCAAGAACTTGTTCACTCCTGACATCAGGATATTAGGCAGTCTACAGCCTGGGTCTGGGAAGGGTGGTATGGGCGAGAACATTCCAGGAAGGGGTGAGGCCTTGCTAGGGATTTAGGGCCAGGATACCCATCAATTCTCTTTGAGGAGCAGCTCTCTCTTCTCTTCTCTTTCACTGTATGCCTCCCCGCCCCCCACCCCGACACCCAATCACACAGGTAGCCTCTAAACTCAGTAACTTTCCAGGAAAAACTGCTTCATGGCAGTCAGAAGCCTACTCAGTGAGTAAAGGGCTTTCTCTTAAAATAATGGATAGAAGTGATTTATTACCGTCGGCACTAAAGAAACGTAAGAAGGGCTATCATGATTACCTGTTCCTCAAGGTCCAGCCCAAGACTCACCCTCCTTAACCCTCATAGCCCATTAAGCCCAGGCATCAATCTCTGTACAGGTCAATTTGCCCTTATCGTACAGTTCTTTGTACCATCCAATGTTTCTCTTTGTGGAGGTATAGTACAGAACCTTCCCCCAGACGGCAGTGAGCATCTTTATTTGTGTATTGTTTGCGTTTGTACTTTACATCTACTTAGCACAGAACTCTGCTTATTGTACCATCAGCTCATAGTATTAAGGTCTGTCTATAAACATGTTATTGGTGGTCCAATTTTGCTAATCAGATGAAATAGTTGAAGATTGCTCTGGCCTTGTCCCACTCTCCTGTTTCTCCCTCCTCTAGCCTGGTTGGTAGGAGGACAGGAGGAAGGGCCTGGGCCCAAGCACAGCAGTGGGGGCCATGCATACGGAAGAAAAGAAGCCGAGCAGAGTAGGGGGCTGCCCTGTTCCCAGTGCTGCCAAGGGAGTAAGTGCCATGCTCGGTGGTACAAAGTCCAGGGCACTGTGCAAGGCGCTACCTCGTACAGAACTTGAGCGGCGAAGCCCAGCCCCAGTGAGCAGATGCACACAACTGCTACACTCTCCATGGCTTGCCTTAATCCCCTAGTCCCAGCACTATATCCCGAGCAGTATTGGGCGGCCCAGCTAAGAGCTACTACGGCAGAGTGAAGCACCCCTAGTTCCCCCGTTTCCCCCTCTTCCACTCCCTCCTCAGGGTCTTCTTTACCTATAGTTCCTCCCTCACCTCCACATTCAGCCCTTCTCCGATCCCTAGCAGTCCTGCTACTACCAGGCAAGACTCTATAAATTCTTGCAGGGTCCACCTGCCACCCTTTCCCAACCCTGTTCCCTTAAGCAAAGTCACCTGCTCAGAAGGAAAAGTAGAACTGATTTCCGCCACCACTGAACACCTGGTTCCCCCTCACCTCAGCTCCCTCTCCATGCCTTTTTTTTTTTGCCCTCCTGACTATCCCCTACTCCTCTTATTAAAATCCATTCTAACATCACATCTTCAAAGATGTCTGCTGGGTTTACACTGGTTGATTCTGGGGACCCTGTATCAGTCACTCAGTAGTCATAAGGATAACCTCTCACATGGGTGCAGCCTTCACTATTTTCTCACATGGGTACAGCCTTCACTATTTTGAAAATATTGTAACATTTGTTCAGAACAACCCTGTGGGAACAGGTATTTTTTAGCCCCATTACACACATGAGCAACCTAAGGCTCAACATCCATGACTTACCCACCACTACCAGCTAGGAAGACGCTGAATCCCAACTTAGATTCAGACCCATGGGCTCCCGGCTCCAGTGCTCTTTCTATAACAGCTCCCCACAACCCCCTCAACTAGCACTCTCATTACTAAGCGCTTGTTTGTTTTGACGGTAGTCGTTCTAGTTATCTTTCACATTCGTGTTCTTGTCAATTGTGCTTGTAGCCAAGTGTTTATTACGCCTCCATGTGGTTGGGATCCTCCAGAGATCAGGGACAGAACTGTCCTTTCTCTGACAGTCCTTCAGAATCCAGGCTAGGGCTCTGCCAACCAAAGGAATTGGGCCTGGGGACAAGGGCAGGCACCACTGATGCAGATCTTTGCCACCTTCAAATGCACTGCAGACTCCACGGACAGTGGAGCCGAGGACGGTAAGGTGGTGATAATAATAACTGACAGCAGCTGACATTTGTTGAGCACTTACCAAGTGCTAGGCATTATGCTAGTTCTTTATTTACATTAATCCTTATAACAAATTTCCAAGGGAGGTATTATTATTGTCAAATGAGGAAACTAGTGTTCAGAGATGTGGAGCCAGGGTGCAACCCACATCTGTCTGACTCCAAAAGGAGCACATAAATAGCAGAATTCAATTTATATTTAAAAATATGATAATCCCTTACTCCCTGAAGGCCTATCCTACCCTTGACTCTTCCTTTCCCAGAAAATAAAATTCAGGGAGAGGAAAGCTGGGCAGGAGGAACCTCATACACACACACACACACACACACACACACACACACACACACACACATCTTCTCTCACACACACACACACACAGATCACTCACACCTATCACCACCACCCTGGATTTCCTAGACAGGGTGAGGGCTATGAGGGCAGGGGGTCAGTTTCCCCGGGACCCTGGCCCTCATCCCCTTCCCTGGTGCTAAATAAAAGTGAATAAATACTAAATAAATACAACCGGGGTCTACCCTGCCTTCCCCCTCCCTCCTGTGACCAGCAGGGCAGAGGGGGCAGTTTAGATAGGGGACTATCTCCCAGCCCCTTCCATCCACCAGCCATCCAGGGCAGGAAACCCGGGCAGGGCCAGCCTGCTCGGTAGGGCAGAGAGGAGGGGCGGGCTCACCTCACAGCCCCTCCCCCACTGTGTCTCGGTGCGAGACAGCTGCCGAGCCCCCTCATTCTCCCAGCCAAGTCCGAGGCCCCGGTGCCCAGAAAGGGCAGCCGGGACGGTGAGGTTATTTCCTGCCCGCCCAGGAGCGCCGCCGGAGGATCTCCAGAATCTGGGCCTTGCGGTGCAGCCAGTCCTGGGGAGGGGGGCGTGGCGTTGAAGGGGCTGGCCAGGGCACGAAGAAGCTGTAGCGGAGGCGTACGTTCTCGGGGTTGCCAGCCACCAGGACCTGCAGCGTTAAGGGCTGAGCCAGGGGCCCGTGGCCGGACAGTGTCTCCGAGGCTGCAGTGGCCCCGCTGTAGCGCAAGCTGACTGCCCCGGGCAGGACCACGTCTGTGGCGGAGGGTATCAGCGTGTATTCACCATTGAGGGCATAGGAGCCATCGGGGAGCTTCAGGGCCAGGTAGAGGCTCCGGACACCAGGGGTACCCTGCTGTCGGACCAAGATGTGGGTGGCCCCTGCAGGGATGGTGACCACATTGTTGTATCCGTACCTGTGTGCAAGGAGTAGAGGAGAACTCAGCATCTTCCTGAATCCTCTCAGCCTTTCTGAGCTGTGTTTGTATGATTGTATGTGTGTAGAAGGTTGTCTCCCCAGACCTACGTGAGCTGTCCAGCCTAGATCTGAGCTACATGCAAATGTGCCCTCCTTCCTCTTCTCTCCGGGCCTTTACACCTGCTGCCCCCTTACTGAGGTGCCCATCTAAGCCCCGCCTCCTTGGTGCCTGTGCAATTCCTATTCTTCCTCCAGAAGGGAGGTCACCTCCTGGGAAGCCTTCCCTGATGCCCACAAGTGCCCTCACAGCAGCCCAGGCTGACCCTTTGAGCAGGTGGGACACTGCGTTGTAACTGCGTACTCGTCTGTCTCCCCTACTAGACTGTACGTCAGCTCTTTGAGAGGAGAAGCAGTGTTGAATTCACCTCTGTATCCCCAGGGCCCAGAACAGCGTCCCGGAAGGTGGGAGGAGGAAATAAATAGTGAATGAACCTGAATTTTCTCAAGGAGCCAGACTGCTTGCTGCAGCTAGAACCATCCCCACCGCACACCATGCACTTGTCAAATTTCTTTTTGGAGCCAATGACGCGGTCACAGCCGGCATGGATGCAGCGGCCCTGGACACAGACTGAGGAGCTGTCTGGGGAACAGGGCGTCCCATCTACCACCTGAGGAGAAGAGAGGGAGTGATGAAAGGATCTTCCTTAGTCAAAACGGGCTGGTAAATCGAACAAGACCCATATCCCATCAGGGAGGGGATGCCAGAAAAGTTGCGTGAGGGAGAGAATGTGGATGGAGTGTGGAGGGAACCCCAGCCACTCTAAGGGATGATAATCATAAAAGCCACCATTTTCAGAGCACTCACTATGAATTAGGCACTGTGCTAAGTGCTATATAAATCTCACAACCACTATTTGAGGTTTGTAGAGATGGAACACTGAGGTTTAGAAAGATTAGGAGCTTGCCCAAAGGTTACACAGCTGGCAAGCAGAGAAGCCAACAGGGGAATTGCTGGTCTGAGTCGCAACACCAAGCCCTAAATCTTGGTGGTACCGTCCCAGCTGGACACTAGAGGGCAGTCAACCTGCAGGCATTCTCCCCAGAACAGAGGTGAAGGATGCAAAACTGCTAGGCTTGTTCTTCCTTCTTCAGCCTCAACCCAGGGCCCTATCACAGAGAGGGGGTGCAGGGACATCGCTGTCTCCAGGAGGCCTGTCCAGTGAGGGACTGGCCATCCATGAGCTCAATGAGGCCACCACTGTAATTTGCCAGAGGAGCCCATGGGAAGGGGGCAGAGAAGTGCCCAAAAGTCCACACACTTCCATTCTCACAAAATGGAGCACTGGAAGATGGGAGAGAGAGAGGGAAAGAAACCAAGGGAAATGGGATAGGCTAGAGCTGCCTGATTGGCAACTTATCCAGAGTCCAGGGCTAGTTTTCTAAATACCCACGGACAGAGAAGTCTGAGTGGACCCCTGGGCTGGCCGGGCATGGCTGTGGGAACACCAGCAACAGTGCTGTTTGGGATCTCTGCCATCAGAAAGTAGAGGGCGGCTTGGGCAGTGTGTGAGCTTAGACAGAGCCCTGGGGCATCCTGGTCCTCACCCGTGGCTCCAGCACATAGTAGTAGCCCAGTGCCCGGGCCTGGCAGGTGAGTTTGCACTGGTCCCGGGGCGCCACACCTGTGTAGCGAGGAACCCAGTCCATGGGCCCTGGGAAGTTCTTGAAGAGGTCAGTGCGGTGGTTGTAGGCAGCACACTGCTCTTCACGGAAGGTCAGTGCTGTAGGGTTAAAATGGACAGTCAGAGCCCCTCTCTCCTCACGCCGCCCCACCAGCCCCTCCACCTAGCCTCTCAGACCTCCAGACAGCATGGCAGCTCTCTCCCCCACAGACTACCTGTCACTTTCCTGAAGGGTAAAGTCACTCCCCTCAACAGCAGGGACAGTCAACACCTTCTTGGTCCCTGAACTCAAGGGACAGCCCTTTCTGTCCTACCAATCCCTCCCAAGGCTCCCATCCCTCCCACTCCTCACCTGAGCCAGTTGGGCAGTCCTGGGTATTGCAGGAACGAAAGCGGGTATGGCGGCCCTCACAGTACTTGCCACCATTCCGGGGGATGGGCCGTGTGCAGTCCCGGGAAGAGAACTGGACACCACCTCCACAGCTCCGAGAGCAGTCACCCCATGATCCCCAGGGGCCCCAGCCACCGGCCTGTGGGATCTGCAGAAGGACAGAACGGAAGAGGGGGATAAATACACTCTCCTGGGCTCAGGGCTACCCCCTACTCCCCCAGGCCCTCTGCCCCTCCCCTGCCCTTGGGATCTCACATTGAAGTCCTGGAGCTGGTCCACGTGGAGGCAGCGGCCACCCATACAGGCCTGTGCGGGCCCACAGGGGGTACCATCAGCCCAGGGTGAATGCTTGGTCTGGCACATGGAGTGGCCATTGAGATGGCCAGAGCACCAGAGGGCAGCACAGGGCGGCGGCAGCTGTGGACAATGGCGTGAGTCAGGCCCAAAGGTCAGCTGGCACTGGTGGTCAGCATCATAGTCCTTGCCGGGGAAAGTCACAGGCAGATGCAGGGGAGCCTCTGGCTTGTCTAAGAGACAGTGCCCTGGGAAAAGAGGCAGGGGTATGAAGTCACCAGTAGGTTGAAGGGGTGCCAGCCTTGGGCTCCCCAGGGCCTGATAGATCCTAAAAGCCAAATTCTAGGACTGGAAGAAGCTTTAAATAGCAGCTAAATTTATTCAATGCTTATTATGTGATGAACATTGGCTAAATGCTTGACCAACAGTATCGTGTTTAATCATGGCCAAAGCCTATGAGGTAGTTACTGTTATTATGCATATTTTACAGATCAGCTACACAGAAGTGAGGTGACTTACAGTCACACATCTACACACATCTAAAGAACAGGATCAGGATAGGAACTCAAAGCACTAGATCTTCCTACCTGTTCTAACCAGCTACAGAATTCTTGAGTCTGCTTCTCATCAACAGCCCTGCCCATCATAGTCATACTGCTAGGCATGCACACCTCAAGTGACAAAGCAGTCACCTCCTTTCACAACTAGCCCCTTCCAGTGTTGGATAGTTGTGGCCCTTAGAAGGTCAGTTCTAATTCTGTTGAGCCAAAACTTGCCTCTTGTAGCTGTGCTATTTGTTCTGAGAGGAAGTGGGAGCCGCACAAAGGCAGCAGCATTTCTCACCCCATCCCACACTGCAGAGGAGGCACATTGGAAGGAGTCAATTTGGCCCATGTGAAATGCAGCAGAAGAGAAAGTACAGTGGGGGCAGGAACTGGGTCCTGCACAGGGAAAGGGGAGTGCCATCTGCTTACCGTAGCCATTGTCCAGGAAGTCAGTGATGAAGCGGGCACTGCAGGGGGACCAGGGCTCCTCGGGATCCACGTGAGCCATCACAGGAGCCATGACATGGCGGGAGGTACTCCCTGGCCCATTCAGACCAACACATGGCTTTGAGTTGTCATGGAGCATGTTGAAGACATGGCCTGTGGGAGCAGAGGCCCTGTTAGGGTCCAAGGGTCTCATCCCTGGGCCCTCAGGGGGTTGCAGGCCCATCATAAGCCTGGGTGCAGCTACGGATGGTCAGATCCATTCCCCATCCCAACTTGCCCCCCAATCTCTTTCTGGTGCTCCAAGGGCTTCTCAATATGTAGCCCCCCTTGCTCTGTCTCCCCTCTCCCCATGATACACTCAGGACCCCTCCCTACCCACTTTTCCTTATAGCCAACATTCCCAACCCTGATTCCATCCACTCTATCACTGACTCTTGTGAATAATCTCTCTCAGTACTGTGCCACCTCCCCTCCAAACACACATACACAGTTCACAGTAGATTCCTACACACTATCTCATTTAATAGAAAAATCTAAATATTTGTCTACATCCGGAGCAGAGAAGGGTAATGGCCCTGGACCTAGGCCTGGGGAAAAGGAAGAAACACCTTGTGACCTGCATTTGTACCCCAGTGAGCTCACTGTCCCCTCACCTCACCCCTGATAGCTCTCTCACTCATCACAGGTGCTCCATGACCCCACCCCTACCTTACCCAGTTCATGAGCAGCAGTGAAGGCTGATTGGAGCCCATCATCCTCCACGACAGCACAGCTCCGAGCTGGGTCACACACAGTGCCCACATCAGCCATGCCTAGAGTGTCACAAGTAGAGACCCCACACAGGTCCTGTGGAGAGGGAGATCAGAGACAACACATGAGGAACCAAGACACCAGCGTCCATTGAGCTGAGATCCAGATTAGTGGAGAACTGGGCACTGCATATCCAGCACCGTCAGGGCCCAGATAGCACTGGCAGTGTGGCTGGGGCCAGGCACCAGGTGGAACAACTCCAGGGGCACCATTTACATCACAGTCTGTGCAGTGGTGCTTCTTGGAGTTGTGCAGTGCATGGCCTGAGGTGCTGATTGGGGCCTCACCTGACGGGTAAACAGAATGGCTGTGTCAAAGTGGTCAGGATCCGAGTCCTCGGGGGTGTTGAGTCCTCGCTGCCAGGCACAGAAGCTGCGCAGGGTCTGGGCGGCACTGGGCCCTACTTGGGGCCCTTCCTCCCCTGGCCCCAGAATCACTAGCCGAGTCACCACCAAGCTGACAGGGTTGCGGATGCTTGGGTGCTTGAAGGCCTTGGCCGCTGCTGCCATGACCGTCAGCAGGTAGCGCTTTAGCCCACCACCGTGAAATGCCGCCATCTTGTCATCTGCCACCACCAGGGTCTCCACAAATCTACTCAGGGAAGCAAAGCGCTGGAGAGGAAAAAAGGGGAGGAGGATCCTGAAATAGCCTCCCAGACCCATGGATCACTTCTCCCCTCCCTTACTTCCTGGGTCTGGAACTCAGCAGAGGCAGCTGGGCCACATACATCCCACGGGATTCCTGATGGGTCTTGGTGGGGCCTCCCCCCCAACTCCAAATCCCAGGGCTTTTGTGGTAACGCTGAGAAATCATCTGCTGGTTCTGAGAAGGGGAGGGGATGCGGATGCCACGTCCCAGGGCTATGTGGGCCCAAGAGGTGAAAAGCAGCTGGGACTGCCTCTGGGAGGGACTATGGGGTCCCCCAGGCCTGAGTGTGTCTGGGGCTGCAGGACTGGGGCTAGAGGGCTGGGCTGCAACGTGTCTGCCCTGTGTGGTTGGAGGAACAATTCAGTCAGCAGCTAGGGCCAGGGCCAGATCTCAGCGTGGCGGGTGTGGAGGGAGCGTCTGGTCTGGATTAAAGCTAGAGAGGGAGGGAGGAAGGAAGGGAAGAAGGGGGGAGACTGGGAGTGGGAGGGAGGAAAGGACGGAGCCTCAGGCAGCCTTGCAGTCAGTCCGCAATGTGGGAAGGGGACGGACCAGAAGGGGGTTCAGGATGCCTTTCCTCCCCGGTCCACTCCTGCCCTAGTTTGCAGTTTGCCAGAACAATTTTGAAGACAGCATCAGAAGCTAGAGGCCAATCTCTTGGGCCTCAAACCTCACTCCTTTAGCTGGTGGTGAAAATCAAATTTGGGGCCCAGAAAAGAGTCAAGGCCAAGGGGCTATCAGGAGGGCCTCATTGTTGGGGACGGTGCCAGTAGGATGCCATGGCCAGGCAGGGTTGGGGTGGGGAGGGAGGACGGTCATTCCCAGCGTAGAGTCTCTGACCCACCTCTGGGAACCCCCTTGGGATTAGCGGTCTGGCTAGGAGAAGGGTTGGGGCAGGGAAAAGCCAGAGCCTTCCCAGGAAAGGAGGCCAGTGGAAAGAGAAAAGGCAGGCAGAAGGGAGGGAAGCAGCAGACTGGCCAGAAGTGGAAGTGGGTGGAGAGAAGGTGAATAGGGGTCAGTAGGACAGACATGGCAGGAGGACACTGCAGGACACAGACTCCAGGGCTGCCTACCTTGGCTCTTCGTGGGCTGGAACTGGGGTTCCCGGGAGGAGCCTGGACGTTGCAAATGGGGCCCTGGCCGCTGGCAGGACTCTTCCGGCGTAGGATGTGAGCCCCAGGCCCACCAGCAGAGTTAGGGGTGCCTCCTTCCAGGGGCTGGATGTGGAGTTCGGTCCCTCGATACTGCAGCACCCCTAACAGAGCTCCCCCATCCCAGTGCAGGGATGCCACCGACTCCGGATCTCCGTTGATGGTGCCAGTGAGGTATGTGCCCGGCTCTGCACCACCCAGGAGCTCAGGCGCCCGGCCCAGGTATTGCACCGTCAGCCCCTCCACCCGCACGCCGGGGTCCTGCTCCAGCTCTAGTAGCAGCATCTCCCCAAAGGCCGGCAAGTGGTACAACAGCCTGGCAGGGGTGCCCAAACCAGGCAGGACGCTGTCGTTGAGCTTCTCTGGAAACACGATCTCCTCCTCCCGGGGGAGGGGGCTGGCCGGCCAGGCTGAGGGCAGAAGGGAGGCCAGCAGCAGCAGAAGCGGCCCGGAGATGGGCACGGTGGGGAGCAGCAGGCGGGGTTGGATTCCCCACAGGCAGCACTCCGCCAAGCCCCTCCCGGGATGCGAGTCCGTCCGGGACATGGCACTGGTGCTGAAGCTGGGAGGGACTGAGGCCGTCTGGGCACCAAGTCCTCCCTGCCCTGGCTTTGGAAAGCTCCTCTCTGCAGCCTGGGGGCTCGGACCCCTGCCAGGGTCAGAGGCAGAGTTTTCAGAGGGTCTGGGGACCTTCAGAGGAGATGGAGAAAACTTGGCCCTTAGGCTTAGGAGAGGTGCCTAATGGTCTGGTTCCTCCAAACTCTCCTCCCACACCCTCCTCTCCTGGATCTTTGTTTCTCCCTGCCTGTGTCTTCTGCAGCTTCTCTGGCCTCTCCCTTTGCACTCCCTCAGACTCTGTCTGGCTTGGCTTCTGTGCCTGTCCTCTCTCTGCCTCCTTCCGCCGTGCCTTTGTTTCTGTCTTTCTCCTCCTCTCTCTCCCGTGTCTATGTGTCTGTGGGTCTCCCTGTGAGTTCTTCCCAGCCTTTCTCCGCGCCAGCTCTTTTTAAGCATCCTGAGTCACTACGATTGGCTGAGCTATAAGCCATTCAGCCAGGAGCTCTGGTGGTAGGACTCAGATGGGTGTTTCATTGCTTCCCAAAAATCTAGTTTTTGTTTTCCTTTAAAAAAAAAATGGGACTTGCCCAGGGGAGGGGAATCTCTAGCAGCCGGATGGATCATAGGCACTGGGCCAGCTGATGACATAGCCTTTTCCCAAACCCCACAGTCGGCTCTCAGCTGTCTCTTTCCCTTTTTGGTGGGACAGAGCCCCAGGAGGGGTAGGAAGTCAGAGAAAGGCCCTGGAAAACACGCGAAGAAAGGACCATGGTCCCAGGAGAATTCTAGCTCCCACTGTCTAACCTGGCACATTCTCCCTTTTCTCAGGGATCCCTCATGATGCCCCTAGAGGCTGGTTTCCAGGGCCGAGGGAACTGAGTGAGCTGCCAGGGAAAGAGGGTGGGGAACAGGTAAGGAAGCATCAAGAGGGCAGAACAAAGAAAGGAGGTGGCTTGACACTGCTCAGGATGGGACCAAGCAGCTGGAGAGAGTACAGGAGGCAGGGAGAAGGGGCAGGCAAGGAGACGGTGATCAGGCAGTGTACTGTCCAAAGGTAGGATATGAGTCTGCTTAGAATGGGCACATGGAGCCGGCAGAGGACAAGGCAGGAGGGGTTAACGACTCTTTCTTTTACAGAAGGAAGATCTAGGGTGGCACCTCCTCTTCCCTAACGTCTCTTCTCTCCCTCAGGATCCCCTTTCCTGAATTACCATTCCCCGCCCCCTCAGAAGCCCAGACAGCCATTCTGCCTCCAGCCTCCATTCCCCCCAGAGCTCCCCCTCCCCACTTCCTGACTCCCCATTTCCCTGGCCCGGCTCCCAGTAGCTTCCCCCAGGCTCTTGGCCCTGCTCCTACCCACTCCCAACTGCCCTAAACCCTCCCCCAGCCTCAAGTCAGCCAGCCCCCAGCACAGGAAAGACATGCTTTCTCAGGAACCCAGAAGTACCCTATGCCAATCCATCAGAGGGAATCCCCACCTGGTTCCCCTTTTCAGCCCCACCTTGTCCTAAGAACCCAGTGGTTCCTGGAATATCTAGTAATCTTTTATTTCTCATTCCCCATGGGACAGGGAGAGGGTGGTTGCAGCATTGTGTGTACAGGAAAATTAGGGACCTGAGAGAAACAGGAACCCAGTGCCTGGGATGGAGAGAATGCTTGGGGAGGAAGAGGTAATGTTAGGGAAAGGAAGCAAAATGATTCCCTTGGTTTGGGACTGGAGAGAACTCAGCAAAGAAGTCTTGGGGGTGGATTCTCAAGACAAGGAAGGAAAGGGTTCAGAAGTAGGGGCAATTTCTGCTCACCCCATGCTATGGCCACTCCTTTCCCCAGGATATCCCCAGGAAGGAGAGTACAGTCAGCACTTTCCTTTCCCAGAGGGAGACCACCTGCCCCTGCCCCCATTCCTCTATTCACTCTCTGCCTAGTCACCTCCTGTTCTCCACATCCCATCCGCCAGAATACTTCCTTTTCCACTCCCTTCCTGCTCAGGTTGCTAATACCTGCCCTGGTGACCATCACTTCCTGTATCACCCACCCCCTTCTGACTGCAGGACCCACCACATGCCCTGACCCTGGTCCTAAGTGGAGGGGGTTGGTGCTGCAGGAGTCAGACAAAGGATGGGAGACCAGAAGGGGCAGGGGCAAGAGGAGCTATCACCAGAGGACTCTTACTGCCCCTTTTCACCCGCATCTGAGATGAGGACAAAGGGGGCGAGTAAGCAGTGAGAGACAAAAGGCCTTAGAGTAACAGCAGCAGTGTGTGTGGGGAGTGCTGGCAGCAGGGAGAAGGCACAAAAGATGCCGTGTCCTAGGCAGCCCCCCAGGATCCCTCTCCCTAGTTCCAGCTCAAGTTGCCCCTCGGGCCAAGCAGCCCGGAGTCTATCCTGACTTCTCCTAGGCTGGATTAGGGCAAATAAACGCAGTCCCCACATCGTCCTCCCTCACTATCACCACATTCACTGTGTTTCAGCTATACCGGGAGAGAAGCCCCAGGGAGACAGTGGGGAATGAGGGGGGCAGGGACGCACAGCCTCTGTCTGGCTCTGTGAGGGCTGCCGAGCCCACCCAGGTCCCAGTCAGTTCCCACAGCCAGGGATATGGCCTCGCCCTTTGGTACAGTTCCCATTAGGTCAACTCCCAGGCTAGAAGTCTGGCTTTCCCCTCTTTCTTTGTAGCTAAGAATTCCCTGTCTCTGCCACTCTCCTGGTCTGTCTGCCCCACCCTGCTGTCCTGCTGGTGGGCTGTGGCCCAGGCACCCTGTCTGAAGGAGATCTGGGGAAGGCCTCTTTCCAGGCCCCAAGTGGGAGGGATGTGCAAAGTTAACGGGTGGCCCAGCTGGAGCTGGGCTTGGAGGCAGAGAGAACAGGAACTAGCTCCAAGGCTGGAACTCCTCTTTGTCTCTTCCACACAGGATTAGGATCAGACTCCTGCTGGTACTGCATTTCTATGACGTTGGCCAGTACAGAGGCCAGGTCAGAAAGGTATGAGGTAGGACTTCCCTGGTGGCACAGTGGTTAAGAATCCGCCTGCCAGTGCAGGGGACATGGGTTCGAGCCCTGGTCTGGGAAGATCCCACATGCCGCGGAGCAACTAAGCCCATGCACCACAACTACTGAGCCTGAGCTCTAGAGCCCGAGAGCCACAGCTACTGAGCCCGCGTGCCACAACTACTGAAGCTACGCCTAGAGCCTGTGCTCCGCAACAACAGAAGTCATCACAGTGAGAAGCCCCCGCTCGCTGCAACTAGAGAAAGCCCGCGTGCAGCAATGAAGACCCAATGCAGTTAAAAATAAAAAAAAAGAAAGATATGAGGTAAAAGAGACTGACCCAGGATGGAAGTGGGGTGCGAGGCATCGCTAAGGGCACTTCTTGGGTCTGTAATTCTGTGGGTTCTGGAAGCCTGGCAGATATCAGGGTCACCCATAGGGGACCTCCTCTCCTCATGAGGTGGCTCCTACACACCCCAGCAGCCCGTTCCAATGCTGGTGGCCTTCGCATCCTACTCTTTTTTCATTTTACTTTGGCAGAAGCTCTCAGACCCGCCCAGCCCCACTTGGGCCCCTTTTCCCTAACCCATTTAGGCCGTCTGGAAATTAGCTAGCTCTCCCGGCTCCGAATCTTTTGGATTCGGGGATAAAGAGGTAATTTTGGATTCTGGGGTAGCAAAGCCCGGGGCTACCCCAGAAGGTCAGGGCTCAGACACAACCAGAGAGCAGGGCTACAGCAGCGGTGCAGCTCAGGCGAGGAGTGGGGAAGGGCCCCCATGTGAGTGTCCGCCTGGCTCCGGGCGGCAGGGCACTTTCTAAGGCGCGCAGGCAGCTCGGCGATGGTGCGCGAGGGGTGCCGCTGCCCGCAGCAGGAACTGCAAGTTTCTCCTGCTCAGCCTTAGAAGAGCCCACCAGGAGCGGTGGGAAGCAAGGGCCCCAGCCTCCGGTATTTAAGCGAAAGTGAAGCCGGGGTGCAGAACCCGGATGTTGTCAGGTTCGCGCTCGGCGACCCCGCCAGCTTCCAAGAGGGCGGCTGCGTGGTGCCAATAGGCGAGAAGCCCACAAGGAGGCGCGCAAGAGGCACTTCCGCCCGGTTCTCCTTCCCGCAGTCTGTGGCGGGGCAAGATGGCGACGCTCAGGGCTCTATGCGGCCTCCGGGGCGTCGCGGCCCTGGTGCGGCCCGGGGCTGGGGCCCGACTGCCGATTCAGCCCACCAGGTGAGACCAAGGGCAGCCCTCGATGCGCTGTCCCCAGGGCTAGGGTTTCTCGAGTCCGGGGACTCCACGGGCCCTGTGACCCCCTTTGAAAGAATGACCCAGGCCCGTGACCCCTCGCCCAGGCCTGCTCTATCGAGTTCCAGGATCCAGTGGTGCCTGCCTTGGCCGAGGGAGGAAAGAGGGTTTGAGCTCGATCTGCCGGAGGTGAAATCAGTTGGAGGGAGACTCTGCGCCTCGGTGTTAGTGATAATGTCACCCTCCGTTTATGTCCTGCTGCTTTTCCCAAACCCCTTCACGGGTGGGGCGCGACTGGTGAAAAGTCTCCTTAGACGCTGTGGAAGAAGAGGAGAGCAACCCCGATAGACTTAAAGGAGGAACATAAACCAAGAATCCCCGGGTTGGCCCCAGTGCATTGTTCTGGCCATACTTGAGCAGAGCCAAGGAGCCAGCATGCCCCACCCCCCTTTCTTTTTTTACTCTTGGGTTGACCTTGAATAAACACCTTTCTTGAGTTCACATTCACCAGGATGGGAATATGAATATGACCAGAATTTAAAGGAGCTGGGATCCCCAGCTTTGCATGCGTACGGGTGATAGGTGAAGTGATTTCAGGAATAAGTTGTTAGTAAGGATGGAACCTCTAGAATTCCAGTTTGTTCTGCCAGAGCGACACAACTCTGTGTCAGTGACTTGGCATTGAAGAATCCAAGACACCCTTCCCTGGGCCCACCTGAAAGTGAATGGGAACAGAGGAACCAAGCACTGTTCAGGCCCTTTGTCTAGGATGTGTCATTACCTCCCCAGAGGTGCTCGGCAATGGCAGCCAGATGTGGAATGGGCAGAGCAGTTTGGGGGCGCTGTCATGTACCCCACCAAGGAAACAGCCCACTGGAAGCCTCCACCTTGGAATGGTGAGTGCCCAGTGCCACTGTCCCAACCCACACCCCTCCATGCCCCAAGCTGATTTCTAAGTGCTTTCCGTGTGAGGCAAATTTTAGCCGCCAACTCTTTTTGCATCTTTAACCTTGCAACTCGACAAACGTGACAATAGTGATAATAGGAGGTATTTGTCAAGTAGAATATTCCAAGAGAAAAGAAAGAGAAGGTCCCAGCCAACCCTCGAAGATCCCTACCAAATTTATATCTTTAGCTTCAGCTTTTTCCAGAGGTTCAGTATATTTCCATCTCCCTCTCTTGACAAGGTGGTTTTTCCCACTGGCACCCAAATGAAACCTTTCTGAATACGAAACATTTTTACCCCCATCAAAACTAGCTCTTCCTTGTGATTTTTAATTTTGATCAGTGACTCCCTCATTCTCCTAATCCCTCAGGATTGAAACTTTTTAGTCACCTTTGGCTCTTTTTTCTCTCTTGCCCTCCATGTCTATGTCCAATAACATGCAGATTCTTTAACAATGTTTCACATCTGGTCATTTCTCCCTTTGTTGTTTCGATTTATTTTGTATTAGATCTTGATTATTTCGGAAGTTTCTTTGATGGGTTCTTGCCACTGATATAGTCTCCCTCCAGCTATCCTATACAGTGTCTGTGGCTTTATCTTCCCCAAACATCATTTTAGCATGTCATTCATTCTTTTGCTCGAAAACCTTTAAAGGAACTTCCAGTTAACCTTTCAAAAATTTAACAGTAACAGTAGCTGAGTGCTTACCGTGTGCTGTTTTTGTATGCATTATTTCACTTAGTTGTTACAACAACCCTATGAGAGTGATACTAATATTATCCCAATTTTGAGGAAATAATGGTGTAGAGAGATTAAAAAGTGGTTGAGGACACAGGTGGATTTGTACGTGGGTCTGTCTGACTCCAAAGCCCATGGTGAAGAATTTTGGTTGCATAGGTGGACTCTGGTTTCAGATCTCAACTCTCCATTTACCAGTGAATAAAGTACATACTTCATAGCGTTATTGTAAGGATTAAATGAGATACAGGTAACATAAACCACATAATATAGTGACTGGCTCATGCTAAGTCCTCCCTAAGTGTTATTAATAATACTGATAATTGGGGCTTCCCTGGTGGTGCAGTGGTTAAGAATCTGCCTGCCAGTGCAGGGGACACGGGTTCAAGCCCTGATCCGGGAAGATCCCACATGCCGTGGAGCAACTAAGCCCGTGCGCCACAACTACTGAGCCTGTGAGCCACAACTGCTGAAGCCCATGCGCCTAGAGTCCGTGCTCCGCAACAAGAGAAACCACTGCAGTGAGAAGCCCACGCACCGCAACAAAGTGTAGCCCCTGCTCGCCACAACTAGAGAAAGCCCGTGTGTACCAGTGAAGACCCAATGCAGCCAAAAATAAATAAATTAATAAATTAAAAATAAATAAATAAATAAATAATACTGATAATTGAACCACTACCCCCTACCCCCTACTGCCTGCCAACACTTAATCTTCTGTCTCTTGGCAGACAAGAGTTCCATAGATATTTTGTTTCTAAGATTTGACATGTGTTCATTCCATAGCATGGGATGCCTTTTCTCTCTACCTATTTGAATCATTCCCTGTGTTTAAGAACCAACTCAGGGCTTCCCTGGTGGCGCAGTGGTTGAGAATCTGCCTGCTAATGCAGGGGACACGGGTTCGAGCCCTGGTCTGGGAAGATCCCACATGCCACGGAGCAGCTGGGCCCGTGAGCCACAATTGCTGAGCCTGCGCGTCTGGAGCCTGTGCCCCGCGACGGGAGGGGCCGCGATAGAGAAAGGCCCGCGCACCGCGATGAAGAGCGGTCCCCGCACCGCGATGAAGAGTGGCCCCCGCTTGCCGCAACTGGAGAAAGCCCTCGCACGAACCGAAGACCCAACACAGCCAAAAATAAATAAATAAATAAATAAATAAATAAGAAAATCCTTTAAAAAAAAAAAAAAAAAAAAAAAAGAACCAACTCATATCTTGCCTCCATGAGATCTTCACAGTGTTCTTTCCTTTCTTTAAATACTTAACGGCTAAGCAACTTACTTGGCAACTTGTAAATTTGACTTGTGTTACTAGTTTCTCACATATACTTATTTCCCAAATTAAACTGTAAGCCTCTTGAGGGTAAAAACTGTCAATTAGTAGTAGTAAGAATTAAGTATACATTTCCCAATTAGTTGGCCATTCAGCAGATACATCTGGAGAGCAGTGTATCTTCGTGGTTAAGAGTGTGGAGTCTGGAGCTGACCAGGCTGAGTTAAATCCTGACTCTGCCACTTACTAACTCCGACAATTCATTTAGTCTTTCTGGCCTCAATTTCTCCAAAGAGATGAGGATAATGATAGTATCAACTACTTATATGGTTGTTGAAATAATTAAATTAATTAAAATAAGTAAAGTGCTTAGAGTAGTGCCTGGCACATAATAAGGACTGTATAAGTGTTATCTATCATTATTATTTTTTTTTAAAGGTGTCCTGAGAGACACGGAAAGAGTGAGGCTCATGGTCCCTCTCGTCAGAAAGTTTAGATCTCCCTTCCCTTTTTCCCATCTAATGGTCTTCTTCCTGGTTATGATAAAGGTTAGGAAATCAGCAGGGTATGGAATGGTGAGATGGAAAGTCTCCAGGGAGATGCTAACTCCTTGCTGTCTTTTGGGGGTTCTCAAAGGAATTACCATTTGGCTCAACTATTTCCCACTTCTCAGATGTGGACCCTCCAAAGGACACGTTGGTGTCGAACCTGACCCTGAACTTTGGGCCCCAGCACCCAGCAGCCCATGGAGTCCTGCGGCTAGTGATGGAATTGAGTGGGGAGATGGTGCGCAAGTGCGACCCTCACATCGGGCTGCTGCACCGAGGCACCGAGAAGCTCATTGAATACAAGACCTATCTACAGGTGTGGGGGGTGAACGGGGACCTGTTGACAGGACCTGGGGATGCTTTAACCTGGGTCTTTGCCAGTTCACTGCCCCAAAACCCCAGGGGAGGAGGGTGTAGAGAGGAGTAGCCCGTTGAGGTTATTAGGATGGTTTTGGTTGGGAGGATGGAGGGGTGTGGCAGGGGATGCTTGACTTGGATCATGTGGACTTGGTTTATCAAACAGAAATACTTTGGACCTGGAGCTACACTCCTAGCTCTTCTCTGGCTGACTTTTGGCTGACCCCTTTATCCTTACTCTAGTGCCTCAGTTTCCCTGCTCTAATGTCATACTAGTACGTCAAAGCTGGTGTCCTTGGGGTCAGGGAAAGAGGAGAGAGACGTCAGCTCCCCAGGTTTAACAGCTGATTCTTGTATCTTCCAGCATTCTAAGTTTGTTTTCGAAATACTCAGTGAGTCAGAGTGACCGGGAGGGAGTTTGTAACAGAGTTTGCTGTTTTTAGGAGAACTCTGTGACCCAAATAATGAGGGTCAGATTTGAAGAAATTGGATCTGGCATAGGAATCTGAAGTTTTTTTCTCACTGTCATGAAGAAAGCTCTTGATAACAGAGGACGATGGGGTTAGGATTTAGAACCAGCTGACTAGAATGTGATTCCCCCAAAGAGTCCAGGCAATGATGGTTTCTGGTCCCAGAGTCCATGGAGTTAACCCCTGTAGCTTTATCCCACGTCACAGTGACATCAGGGCAAGAACTGGCTGTTCCAAGGCAAGGCGTCTTAGCTCCGCCTCCTTCCTGGAAGCTGAAGCTGGTTCAGCGTACAGCTGGGACTTAGCTTTCTTGGTATTCTGGGGAAGAACCATTTCTACCTGACTCTTCCTCCAGAAACAAATCCCATTCTTCTTGGTGTTCTTAATTTCCTCCTGAGATTACCTTTCTCCTGCAGTATCTCAGAGAGGCGTTCTTCTTTGACAGAGGCGTCACTTGGCCCAGAAGACTTGGTTGGCAGTGGTGTGCTGGAGCTAACTCATACTGGCTCACAAGAACAGACTGTTAAATTTTCAGGAATTTTGTGAGCCAGTTGTTAAACACAGCTGTTATTAAAAATCACATTATACTAGCTTGCGATTTAATATATTAAAAATCAAGGTAAGAAGTATCAAAATCCATGCCTTCATTATTTTACTACATTTTTCTACGCTGTGCTCTTTAGGTATTTACTTCCATTGTATCTGTATAGTGGAAATACTGTGTAATGGTGTGCTACTTGGCCCAGCGCTGTCTGTGGTCAGTTACATAATGTTGGTAGTTTAAAGTGGGACTTCGTAGGAGTATTTTCACCATGGAAATTGGCAAACACGACAAATTGGGGTCCCCCCACCTTCACCCCTTCAGTGTGTTTCATCCTGCCTTCCTGAGGCTCCTGAGGTTGGGAAGGTTTATGTAGCACTGACCTCTGATGCCCACTGAGAGCAGTGCTTCTAGCAGCCAGACTGAGGGTTCCTTGGCCTGTTAGATATGATCCCGATTCCTCCCTCTTCCCAGGCCCTTCCATACTTTGACCGGCTAGACTATGTGTCCATGATGTGTAATGAACAGGCCTATTCACTGGCTGTGGAGAAGTTGCTCAACATCCAGCCTCCTCCTCGGGCACAGTGGATCCGAGGTACGCCCCATCCCCTTCTTCCTGTGGCCCACTGAGAGTACAGCATAGTGCCTCTGCCCCCCATCTTAGGAGCGCTGAACCGGAGCTTAGTATGCAGACCCCAGGCTCTGCCCAGAACTGCTCTGTCAGCCTGGATCCTTGGCTCCTATATCCTTCCCTTCTTGTCTTCACCTCTCTACAGTGCTGTTTGGAGAAATCACTCGGCTTTTGAACCACATCATGGCTGTGACCACACATGCCTTGGACATTGGGGCCATGACCCCTTTCTTCTGGATGTTTGAAGAAAGGGAGAAGGTATGAGAAGGAGGAAAGAATAGGACAAGGGAAGGAGGTGCCAGAGGTAGAGAAGGTATGAAGGAGACGAGAG
This sequence comes from Balaenoptera acutorostrata, assembly GCF_949987535.1. NCBI lineage: Eukaryota > Metazoa > Chordata > Mammalia > Artiodactyla > Balaenopteridae > Balaenoptera > Balaenoptera acutorostrata. Next base: position 118,831,474 of record NC_080064.1, read on the forward strand.
TAAAAGGAGAGAGAACGTTTAGGGGGAGAAGGTATATTTAACCTGGGTTATATTCTTGAGGAGCTCTGTGTCATGAGGGGTTGGTTGGGCACCAGCAGGCTGGGGGCGGGGGAGTAGACCATCATGGTGTTTGACTTAGGGGCCCAGGACTTTGTCACTAATTCCCAGTGTGTCCTATCAAGATGTTTGAGTTCTACGAGCGAGTGTCTGGGGCTCGGATGCATGCTGCTTATGTCCGGCCAGGAGGTGTGCACCAGGTGAGCAGGCTCCCCTGCCTCTCTTAATGTCCAGTCCTTGCTTGTATCCTCTGTGGCCACTGGAGGGCAGCCCTGGCTGATGGAAGCGCTAACCCTGTATCCCTGAGGCAGAGCTGGCTTTCCTTAGTGGAGACTGCACTCACTATCGATTCTCCGTTTGTCTTCTAGGACCTACCCCTCGGGCTTATGGATGACATTTATGAGTTTTCTAAGAACTTCTCTCTTCGCATTGATGAGCTGGAGGAGGTAAGATAGGAGTCAGTGGGAAAAATCCCTCTTTTGCCCCAAGAGGATCTGTGGGATTTTAATCCCCAGTTGTAAAGAAATAACAGAGGTATTTGAAGAGTGTCATGAATGAGTGTTCACACACCAGCTCTCTTGCTCAACAGATGCTGACCAACAATAGGATCTGGCAAAATCGGACAGTCGACATTGGGGTTGTAACAGCAGAAGACGCCCTTAACTGTGGTTTTAGGTGTGAGGAATAAGACTTCTCTCTTTAGGGGCGGGTGGGTTCCAGCTTAATCTCTTGGCTTCAGGTGTGGCGCCTTCCTTGCCATGCTGTCTTTGTATCCCATGCCCAGAGCGTGCGGGAGGGAGAGGGGAGACTAAGGAAGAGAGCATGCCTCTTTTCTTGGTTTGTGGAAAGTGACCCTTGGTCCCGTTATACTCTCTACAGCGGGGTAATGCTCCGGGGCTCGGGCATCCAGTGGGACCTGCGGAAGACCCAGCCCTATGATGTTTATGACCAGGTGGAGTTTGATGTTCCTATTGGCTCTCGAGGGGACTGCTATGATAGGTGAGGCCCAGATCCCTTCTTAGAGCATTGTCCAGCTAGTTTCCCCTATCTAACTTTTCTCTTGACTACTTTCTTCTTTCTCATACTTTCCAGTATCTATTGGAGCTCTTGTGTATGTTAAACTAGGTTGCTTTTCAAAGCACTTGCACCTATGGGACATTTTATTTTACCCTTACATTCTTCTTATGTCTTAGATGGAACTAGTTTTGGCTGCATCTTATAGCTGAGAAAGCTGAAGCAGAAAAGTTAGAGATTAGCCTGGGATATTATTCTGTTAGTAGTGCTTGAGACAAGAATCCTGCTGATCCAGTGCTCTTTCCACTAGATTCTAAGCTTCAAATTCCATTCCTCTTTACTGACGCCAAGAAAAATTTGTTACTGTTTTCTTTTTGAGTCACTTTGACTCTCACCTGTTCTATACTCCAAAAAATGTTTAAGAGGGTAATTAAAGAGGGAAACACTACAGGACATGGTCTGAGAAAACTAGGAGAGGATTTGGTCTGAGAAAACTAGGAGAGGGCCCAGTACTCTAATCAGAAGACTGTAGGTTTTATATGGGTGGCCAGGCCAAGCAGAGATGCTGTACTAGGAGAAAAGAATGAGGAAAGTTACCTAGCACTCTTCAGTTTGGCCAAGGGCATCTTCCCAGCCTCACATCTGATCCTCTGGCTGCTCTTCTCTTGCTCTGAGTCTGTCTCATCTACTTCAGGTACCTGTGTCGGGTGGAGGAGATGCGCCAGTCCCTTCGAATCATCTTACAGTGTCTGAACAAGATGCCTCCCGGGGAGATCAAGGTTGATGATGCCAAAGTGTCTCCACCAAAACGAGCAGAGATGAAGGTTAACTATAGGGGGAGGGAAAAGGGGGAAAGGGGGCAGCGGCTGGGGAGGAGTACCTTTGGATTAAATCCTACTTTTCAGTTTTCCTTTTTCAAATAATGCACTGTATAAGATTCTTACCCTCCCGTAGCCTCCTCTCTTTTTCTGTAACTTCTCTGCTCATTGACTTACATGTGGGATTTTAGACTCCCTGGGGGTAGAGATTATTTTCTGTGTGTGGGTACACCTGCCATACAGTTTGGATCTGGCTTGTTGATGCTCCGTTTTTCCTCTCTCCAGACTTCTATGGAGTCACTGATTCATCACTTTAAGTTGTATACTGAGGGCTACCAAGTTCCTCCAGGGGCCACATACACTGCCATCGAGGCTCCTAAGGTGAGGCAAGAAGGGGAAGGAAAGGACAGTATGTGGAGTGGGTGACTGGAGATGGATGTTCAGTTAAATGCTTGTTCATCAGTGAGAGAGAGGACGTGAGGGTGAATAGAGAGGTTTTTGTTGGCAGAGGAAAGGGTTCTTCCTGTTAATGGAGGCAGCCAACCTTCTTCCTTGGACAGGGAGAGTTTGGGGTGTACCTGGTGTCTGATGGCAGCAGCCGCCCTTATCGATGCAAGATCAAGGCTCCTGGTTTTGCCCACCTGGTAAGAACCAACCCCAAAGATTCTAACGCTAATACATGAATCCAGTAATTAATGACCTTGGTTGAGATTCTTATGAACTTTCACTCCTCCTCCTTCTACCCTGCTTATCTTGCCTAACACTGTTGCTGTCTTAATCTCTGCAGGCTGGTTTGGACAAGATGTCTAAGGGACACATGTTGGCGGACGTCGTTGCCATCATAGGTACAAGGCCTGTTGTGTAGTAGAGGTGTTCTAGGCAAGGGAGTTTGAGACTCTGATTGGGGACAGAAACTGAACACTTCCTGTTCAACATAGACGATGGGCATAGACTCAAATCCTCAAATCCTCAGTTTCCTGAGCGCAGTAATGAGTTCTAGATTCTTGGTAACATCACTTTTTTTCTCCTCCCCCTGACCTCCTAGGTACCCAAGATATTGTGTTTGGAGAAGTAGATCGGTGAGCACGGGAACAGCATTGGACCTCCGTGCCTACCTGCTTCTTCTGCAGAGCCTGTCCATCGTTGGGAATGGGACTGTGTGTGTGTGTGTGTGTGTGTGTGTACATGTACATGAATGCTTAGCTGTCAGGCTTTCTGTGCATGTACTGGAAAAGGAGAAATTGTAATAAATTAGCCGCCTTCTGGCCCCAAGCCCAAACTTCTGGTATGTCTTTCTCAGTATCTTACTGTCTTTCACTTTTTTTTTTTTTTTTTTAAATTTATTTTTGGCTGTGTTGGGTCTTCGTTTCTGTGCGAGGGCTTTCTCTAGTTGCGGCAAGCGGGGGCCACTCTTCATCGCGGTGCGCGGGCCTCTCACTATTGCGGCCTCTCTTGTTGCGGGGCACAGGCTCCAGACACGCAGGCTCAGTAGTTGTGGCTCATGGGCCCAGTTGCTCTGCGGCATGACCAGGAGCTCCAGACCAGGGCTCGAACCCGTGTCCTCTGCATTGGCAGGCAGATTCTCAACCACTGCGCCACCAGGGAAGTCCCTGTCTTTCACTTTGATGGGAAACTTAGGAGTGTTAACCCTCTACTTCTCTGTTAGACTCTGTCCTTAGCAGTTTTTCCTGTTCATCTCCGCCCCTTTTGTGACTCTTGTCCTTTCCACTTCTCCATTGCCCATTTCCTCTTTTTCCCTTACTTCCTCCCTGCCAAAACCTTGCTGCCCACACTAGTTGGTAAACTCCTCAAATCAAGACTGGGTACAAAGTTCCAGGTGGGAGAGAAAGGGGCTATCATGGGTTCTTAGGGAATTTTGAGGGGCAAGTTATCAGAGCTCTGTCTCTGAACAGGGCTAGAGTGAGATGGCGGGTTTAGATAGCCTTTCCCAAGCATGGGTGTTGCCTCTTTCCATGGTAGCAGGGGCTTGGTCACTGAAGGACGGAGGCATAGGAGACCAGATCTCGTAGCTCCCTTAGTTGGCCCTTCCGGGAGCCGCCCGGTCTCTAGTGCAGGAAGGGGAAGGGGCCAGAGCTCAGAGGAAGGCGTGGCAGGAAGGGGACAGCTCTGTGGTCAGGGAGCCGCTCGCAGAGCACAGCTGCACAGTGCCATCGGAGCATCTGATCCCCAGCTCACGGCCCCTCGGCCCCTGCCCAAGATGTTTCCAGCAGTGGTCTTGCTCTTACTCCTTTTGGTTGAACAAGCAGGTAAGAGGCTTTGCTGAGGGACAGTGAGCTGGGCTCCAGGGTGGGAATCAAGGGCGTGTGTCTGAGGGCTGAGGCAGGGACAGGCAGAGGAAGGCTGGCACTGGGAGGATGGGCACAGAGACCCTGAGGCTGGTCCTGTCCAGTCTCTCTCAGGGCGCAGGAATTGTAGTTCCCTCCTTTCTTGTCCCCTTCTTACTTTTTCAGGACTGATACACACGTAAGTCTTCAGTTTGGCAGAGGAGGGGAGTGGATGTATGACATGAAAAGCTGGTCTGGGGGAAAATTCCGTTTCCCATGATCAGCATTTTCTGTGGGGTGCCTTTGGTCTTATCCATTGGGAGCTGATCTCTAGCTGGTTAAATAATATTTATAAAGCCCCCGTTAGGAAGGCAGGGGCCTGTCCTTGTGTTTCGGAGTGAGGCAGAGATAGTCAAATACGTGATTGCGGCTTCTGTGGGTCATCACTAAGGCACAGTTGATGTGAGGGTGGGCAGCGTACAATGCCCAGTTCCAGAGAGTTCCATTTCTGCCTAGAAATGGGAAGTCCTCTGCATCTCTGAGGCTCCAGGCGTTCTCTAAACTCTCCTCGCTCTGTTTGGATTGTCTGTGTTTTGAAGAGGGATAGTTACAGCTGGGGTTCGGGGAGGAAGAGGTTAGTGAAACTTCAGGGAAAGTGGGGAAATTAAAAGAGATGGACCGGGATGGAGTTCCACCAGCCCAGCTGTGAAGATGGAGGGAAGGACTAAGTGAGCGGCCAGTCTGCTGCCATGGGATGAGGGAGCAGGGGCACTGAGGCATAAAAGAGAGGGCACAAACTTGGAAAGCAGAAAGCCTGAATTTGAATTCCAGCTCTGGCACTTAATGCTATGACCCTAAATGAATTACTTAAGCTTTTCTGAGCCTTGGTTTCGTCATCTACAAAATGGCGATGATGTTTCCCTCAAGGGGTAGTTTTGAGATTTATGTAATAACCGTCTGTGAAAGAGCGTCACAGAATAAAACGTACTTCACCCGTATGTCACATGCCCATGAGCTCTTCTGATAGGGGTCAGAGCAGATAGAGGCTGGAGCTCAGACTTTATTTGATTTTTTTCCTTGCATGAAACTTCCTCTCTCAGTGGCCCAGAGTGAGTAACAGGGCAGAGTACCCGGAGCCGGAATCCATATAGCTTGTGGTCATTCCCTTGAGCCTGGGCTAACACACTCGCTCAGCCTTATGTGCAGAGCCATCGGTATCTATAAGGCCAAGGAAAGCAGGCACCTTGTTTTTACATATTTAAGTGTCTTAGTTGCGGGGGGGACAGAAAGCGATGTGGCTGAGGCTAGATGACCCATAATAGAGTGATTGCCTTCCCTCCTTTCCTCAGCTCACACCCTTCCTGTCCAGCCCTTAGCCACAGGTCACAGGACTTAGCAGAGACACCCCTGTGGTTTCTTTGCTGAAATTTGTCACTGCCTCCACCCACTTTACCCCCCTGGGCTGAGGTTTTGGTCTTGGCTCAGTGAACTCAAATGGGTCCCTTGAGGGCTATGGAGTGCTCAGTGGTATCTGAGGAACCCACAGTGCTAAAAAAAGAGGGTTGGGGGCTGAGGGGGAAGCTCTCATCTCTCAGAACCTATAAGTTCCATCACAGCAGAACTGTTCACACTTTCTGTCCTACCCCTACCCTAGGGTGAGGAAGAAGAGGGAGAGGTGAGAGAAATAGGAATCTAGAGAGGAAGATGAAGTTTATTCCCTGGGACGGTGCCCCTCCAAGCCCCGTCCTACCTCCCAGAGCCCTTTCTTTCTCTCCTCTGAGCACCAGATCTTTCCTGCTGCCCCTGACCCCATGGGTACCCTCTGTCCCCTCAGCGGCCCTGGGAGAGCCTCAGCTCTGCTATATCCTGGATGCGATCCTGTTTCTATATGGTATTATCCTCACCCTGCTCTACTGTCGACTCAAGGTAAGGCTGGGCAGAGTGGGGTGAGGGCTGGAAGGAGAAGTGGGAGGGTGGTGGCAGCAAGGCTCCAAAGAGAGGGAATAAAAGGGGCTCCCCTACAGCGTTTGGAGGTGGGGTTGGGCCACTAACTTCACCTGTACTAATGGCCTTTCCCCTACTCCAGCTGCAGGTGCGAAAGGCAGCTACAGCCAGCCTTGAGGTATGGACCCTTCCTCAACTGGGTATCAACAATTTTTCAGTCTCTTAGCCCTTCTGGGGCCTTAGCCTTGGGATCTGAGATCTCTGGGGAGCATGGGACTCAGGTGCTGATCTGTATAAGCTTCAGAGGTCCCCCTCCTACCTCATCCTACCCACCCTGCCACCTAGCCAAATCACAAGTAAAATATTCAACAGGTGACGAGGAAGAGTCAAGTGTAGAGTGACAAGGAGTACATGAGAGAGTTGTATGTTGTGTGTATATGTGTGTTGGTAGCCATATGGGCAAATGTGCATTCATGCCCCAGAGTATCCATGGGAGTGCCCTCTAGCCCAAGGGGGCCAGCCACCCCTGGCCACATACCTCCCTGGGTAGGGAAGAAGATGCTGAGGGGCCCTGGAGGAGATGTGGGTTTCTAATGCCTTGCCCCTTTTACCTCTGCAGAAATCAGATGGCATTTACACGGTGAGTGAACCTGCCTCCCAACCCCAGTCCCAAGAAGTCAGCAGAAGAGGGTGGGCTTTTGAGTGAACTTTGGAAGGGGTAGGGCCTCTGGGGGTGGGTAGGAGGCTCTGTGATGGGCTCAAGCTCCTGACTATCCTCTGACTTCCACCTCCAGGGCCTGAGCACCCGGAACCAGGAGACTTATGAGACCCTGAAGCATGAGAAACCGCCACAATAACTTTAGAACAGATGCCCTTGGTCACTTCCTTCTTCCACTCTCCTCCCAGCCCTCGTAGCTGGCATCACATATGCCTCCCCGACGTTCATGCCAGCTGACCCTATCCCTGTAATGATGCTATGCCCCCCATTAATAGACACCAGTGGTTCCTCCTCCCTGTCAAAGGCCTCAGATGCTCTTCATTAATGTTTATATTCTAGTCTCACCTCTTTATGCCACCCTTCTCCTCTTCCTCATCTCCAACTCCCACTAAACGATGGGAAGGGAAGGGACTAACATCAATAAAGCTACCACAGACTGGACTCTATTCATTCATTCATTTAACATACATTTACTCAGCCTCTACTAGCCTAGGCTGGATACTGAAGATATCACAAGGCAAATTTAGTTCCTGACCTTCCATAACTCATAGTCTAATAGACCAGAGCTGTTCTGCTTGATTGAGGGATGAATGCTGACTGTGACGGGGGGAAGGATGAGACCCTTGACCCCCAGGCTCTCTAGCAGGGTGCTGGAGCAGGGCGTAATGTGTTGGGAGTCTAGGCACATTCAGAGACATTTGAACCCAAGAAGTGACTTCCGCACCCAGCTTGGCCCTCTGTGTCTGACAACTGAAACAAGGTTGGGTTGCGGAGAAGCCTGGCTGTCCAACCCCAAATAGTCAGCAGTCCAGATCAGAGTGGGCTTCAGGGAGCAGTGTGAGCACAGCTCGCAATATACGTGCATATGGGCATTAGCATAGCTGAAAAGCCAAACATGCAGAAGGGATGGTGTGACAAAAGCTTGTGTGATGCTCCCAATGGAAGGTTTTTTTTTGTTTGTTTGTTTTTTTTAAATTTTATTTATTTATTTATTTATTTATGGCTGTGTTGGATCTTCGTTTCTGTGAGAGGGCTTTCTCTAGCTGCGGCAAGTGGGGGCCACTCTTCATTGCGGTGCGCGGGCCTCTTATTATCGCAGCCTCTCTTGTTGCGGAGCACAGACTCCAGATGCGCAGGCTCAGTAATTGTGGCTCACGGGCCTAGTCGCTCCGTGGCATGTGGGATCTTCCCAGACCAGGGCTCGAACCCGTGTCCCCTGCATTGGCAGGCAGATTCTCAACCACTGCGCCACCAGGGAAGCCCCCAATGGAAGGTTTTATGGGAACAGTGTTTTCAGTGGATTCTGGGGCAAGAGGGACCTGAGGGAGCCAGGTCTGGGTTGGAGGAGGGTAAGGCAAAGGGGAACAAGTCAGGTCCAGATGGGAGGCCAGTTCCTCCAACCACATGGGTGAGTGGTGAAGGAATCCCTCTTCTCAGTGCCTGTCCTGTTTCTAGGCAGGATTCCCTGGTAGTATCTGAATCCCATCTGATGCTGTCAGTTCTACCTCTGATCCAGCAGCCCTGTCCAAATGGGTCCAGAGTCTCCAGGCTTACCCCTAGCAACCCCCTATGCTGGGCAATACTTTGTACTGCATGGTGACTTACACTTTTCAATGTGTTTTCCATCCTGTCGTACCAGTTGATCCACTCATTAACACTGTGAGGAAATTCAGGCTCTTTGAAGTTAATTAACCTGTCCAATGTCATCTTGCAAGTGACGGACAGATCTCTGTCCCTGCACGTTTCGCCACGTGAGGAAAAAAAAAAAAGATACTGAGAAAGAAAGGGGAAGAAAGTAATCATGAGTGGTAAGGGTCTTAAAGCCCAGACTGAAGAGGTTGATCAGTATACAGAAGAGCAGGGGAGGGATAGATTGGGAGTTTGGGATTGACATGTACACACTGCTATAGTTAAAATAGATAACCAACAAGGACCTACTGTATAGCACAGGGAACTCTGTTCAATACTCTGTAATAACCTAAATGGACAAAGAATTTGAAATAGAACAGATACATGTATATGTATAACTGAATCACTCTGCTGTACACCTGAAACACAACATTGTTAATCAACAAAACTCCAATATAAAATAAAAATTAAAAAAAAATATATATATATATATACAGAAGAAATTGGAGCTATCTCTGGTGTCTGGGGAAAAGGTGATTTCAGATGAGATATGAGGAATGAGTTGGGGTAGAGAAGTAACTATTTTAAATATAAAGTGAAGTAAACTTTTATTGGAAAATGCCCATTTTCCCATTTTGGGATTGTGAGTCTCCTGCATCAGTCCAGCCTGACCTCCATTCCATTTTGATTTAATCCAGGTGTCACAGCTACCAAAATTTCTCAAGTCCCACATATCCATCAAGTTGGAGACCTGTTAGGCCTTTAACTGGCTACCACGTCTACTAGCTCCAGGCTCTAAGATGGCTACCAGAACTTGGGCCAGTTCCATGAATAGCACCCAGATAACAGTGGGGGAGAGGCTTGGAATGGGTGTTCCCAGACAGGGGGTCTAGGTGAGAGGTTTCAAATGGAAGGATTAGAGCACCTTCAGGGAGAGGAGTCTTTTATTGCAGGATGGGGGGAAGCACAGTGTTCCCCTGGCTCAGAAGGGAAGGGAGGGGCCTTGGGTGACACCTTTGAGCTCATTTTTGGGAAGCTTTCTCCTCTTCATAGTATGATAGAGGAAATTCTGAAGGGTGCTCTCATTTCCCGTGACCTCCAGGAGTCTAGGGATTCAGCTCATGAACCTTTCATGCCTTTCAAGGTACCATGTCCACGGCAAAGTCTCTTTAGTTTCTCCTGCACGGCCATTCCCAGCCCTGTAGAAAAATTCCTGGGGTTTGGAGAAGAGTCACAGGCACCCTTACCCTGTCATTTCCATCACTGGTCTCTTCAACCCTTCCTCCACCCCTTCACACCAAAACCCCTCTCCTGTTAGAAGCAGATTTCTCTTTGTTCTCCCTCCTACTCCTCCTCCACTACCCCTATTTTTCCCAGTCCCCAAAGCATACCAGGCTCACAACTTGATTCCTTCAATATTTATTGTAGAAAACAAGGAGTAGGTAGGAAGAGGAGCTCTAGGCCTGCCCAGTGGGTGTTCCAGGGGCCAGCTGGGGATGGAAGACAACAGTCTAGACAATGCACTTGGCAACAGGTTGTGTTTTGAGGTCCATAACACTGCTCAAGAAGTTAACCAGATCAGTTCCAGCCTTCTTGACCAGGGGCGTCAGCTGCTCCTGTGCCTTCTCAACGTAGGCCCTGGATATGTGAGGGATTAGAAGTCAGGATGAGGGACTGGTAGGGGCCTTCTTGGTGGTGGGAGGTGAGATCCAAGTCCCCAAACTCTAGTGCCTGGTCTATCCTGGCATGGCAAAGCTCCTAGGAGGAGAGGCAAGCCCTCCGCTGGGCAGAGGAACAGACCATAGAGATAGAAATTCAAAGCCCAGTTCCTGCTACCCCTATCTGTCCAAGAGGTCCATGGGATCTGTGGGGTGATGAAGGAATTTTCTCTACAATTTAAACCTCATCCTCCCTAACCCCCACCCCTTACCTCAGTCTTCTGTAGGACCTCCCAGCTTCCCCTCTTTCTCTCCATAGCCCCCTGGTCCATGAACCCCCTTTGTTGAGACTTACTTGGCCTGGATTTGAAGCTCTGAGCCCTTGGCCTTCTCCAGCAGGTCCTTGCCATAGTCGGTCACAATCTGGAAGTACTGAGAGACCAGGCTCTGCAGATTCAGCTCCTCTGCCTGTCTCCGAACCAAAGCCCCTGCACATACACAGAAACACACACGCGCACACACACACACACACACACACATACATCCTCAGCTGAGTCCCCAGCAATAAGTCCCACATCTCTGCCAGTATTCAGCCTCAGCTCTCAGCTCTCTCCCCGAACAGGTATCCAGCTCCAGGTCTTTGGATGCGCTTTCTGGGCTTTAGAGAGGGAATGATTTTTCTTTTAAGCTCTCTGGTTGCCAGACCTGGGCATAGGAGAACAGACAGATGGGCAGCTAGGACCCAAGCACCTTTTCCTCCTTGGGACCCCTCTTCATACCGCACCCACCTTCAAGGCTACAGATGGTAAGGAGCAGCACGGCCATTGCAAGCAGCTTCATGGTGTTAATGGAAGGGAAAGTGGCCTGCGAACAGGTGGGGGCAAGGAAGGTCACTGAAGTGAATGGGCTTCAGCCCCTCCCCAGAGACCCCTACCTACATGTCCACGCCAACCTGGTTCCCTCCTTTTCTACAGTTAAATCTTTGGATGCTGCCCACGCCTCTTACTCCCTTACTTTACCTAGTCAGCGTTGCTGTCCTTGCCGTCTGTGCCTGGCCTGGATAGGGAGGCAGGGGTTATATATCTGTATGCTTCCCCACCCCCCTATCAGGTGACAAGTACTTTGGAGGAGTCCAGTGGGGCAGGGGCTATCCTGGAGTAAACAAGTTAGAGAAATGGGGGGAGGAGAGGACAGCACGTAGGGGACTCATGGTGATGGGGTAAGAGGCAGGGGGTGCAGGCCTTAATGGATGCCAAAGGGGTATACTTTAGGCCTATTCAAGATCCATTCCTTTGGGGCCTGGGCCCAGTAGTCCTTGGATTTGAATTCTTCAGGAAGCAGGATTCCTAGGGTTCTTTTCCCCTGGAAAGCTCTGACATATCAAGCCCTCAGTCCTTGGTATCTTTGTCCCATTATGGGTATATTTCATCTCCCAACCCTATCCCCTGTCACTGCAACTTGGCAGAGAGGTATTGGGGAACAGAAGAAAGGACATAAAATCAGAGACAGGGGTGAGGGGAATGCAGGTTAGGACAATAAGGGTTAGGGCCAGAGGCCAGGTGTCATTGACTCTGTACCTTTTTGAGTTAATGTGTAATGAATGAGATGGGAGAGAAAACACTAGAGCCCAGAATGACCTTCCTGAGTGCTGATCAGTGAGCACAGCCCACCCCCAATAAAACAAATTCAGAAAGCAGCCGCTGCCCTCCCCCTGAATTGGAGTGCTCTGGCAGGAAAAGAGGTGAATGAGAGGCTTCTACCAAGGATAAAGGTTGAAGGTCTCTGGGCATTTGATCACCTTACCAGTTCTAGGCAATGGTCAGCCAATGTGAGTCAGCAGGAGCCATAGCATCCCTCTGACCAAGGCCCTGACCCTTGTCCCAGCCCTGACTGTGAGGGAAGGCAGAGGTGCATTCCCCAGGCCCAAGGTATTTGGGTGAAATCAGCTAAATAGATACCAGAAGTATTTGTATCTTTCATCCTTTTGCCCTCAAAGTATACATAGAGCATTCCTGAGAGATGGGAGTGGTGATGTGAGAGCTAGTGGGGAGGCGACAATAGCCTAAGAAATCTTATTCTATCTTCAACTATTCCCCTGTGGAGCACTTAGTTCTTGAAGGGCACTCCATTGACTTGTCTGTAGCTTTGGAGTGGAGCGCATTGAGGGCAGCGGTCCATATTCCTCGATTTTATTTGCCAACTCTGCCTAAGGAAGCAGGGAAGGAAGGATTAACTTCGGGGGTCAATTGTTTCAGGGAATAGTTCTGCTAGAATTAAGGCTGCGGCCCCTGCTCCTCTACCCCAAATTCTCACACCCATTCCCATTCTACCAAGAGGACAAGAGCGCCAATTTTGAGAGGTGCAGACCTCCAAGAGGGAAGTGTATGTCCATTTTCCTACGGAGAGCTGTACCTGTGCGTCGAACTCATTTGGAGGTGTACTGTGTTCTGTTCAGGACTGTGAGGAGGAGCCCCCAGGGCCTGGGAGGGTGCGGGGCGCCTAGGGGCGTTCCGAAGCAGTGTTCGAAAGAAGTTTCCACAGTAGTTCCCCTCCGCCACCCTTCACAAAACGCGTCTCCAGGCTATGTGGTGGAGGGAACTTCAGTGGCTCAAGCTCCAAGATGCTCCCTCTAGTGTCTTGCACGCTCAAAGGTTTTTCCCGACCTTGGAAAGGCAGGGCGAGCTAAGGCCATCCACTTGAGTAAGTCTAAGCAGCTACCAACAAGTCCCGTCTGTCTCTGCAGTGCGGGGGTTGGAGCTCTCTGGATGAGAGGTCTGTCACTCCTTTGCGTCCTCCTCTCCCACTGGCCCATGCTCAGCAGCCAGGCAGTTTTTTTTTTTTTTTTAATTGATTGGGCGGAGCCCAATCAAGGGAGGGTTGGGTCTCTGAAATCTTTTTTTCGCCCGGTTCCAAGATGGTGTTCATGACTACGCTGGGAATGCAACGTGAAGCCGCAGTTCTGCCATCATTCAAGATGGCTGCCCCCATCAAGATGACCGGGGTGTGCCTGGGGGAAAGGGGCAGCATGATGGTATGAGACGGTAAGGGTTATTGCTCCATTGCAAGCCTCGCCTTGAGGCATAGGAATGAAGAGCAGAAAAGCTAGGAAGCTGGGTGAGGTCTGTGGTGGAGGCTAGGATTAGAGAGTGGGGGAGGGTACAGGGGTGACAGGTGGGGGTGAGGGATTAAAGATGGGATGGGAGTGTGGCTTGGGTTCAAGCTCCCCACCGGTGCCCTCTCCCCCCACTTTTCCTGTTCCAGGTCTAGCGTCGGGCCATGTGGAAGTTTCTGGGACTGGGGAGCCGGATAATGGGGCGTGGGGCCCGTGCGGGGTAGAGGGAGCAAAAGCGTCCTTTCCCAGGCGAACCCCGGCCCCTCCCCTGACCTCTGAACTGAAATGGGGAACACGTTGGGCCTGGCACCGATGGGGGCTTTGCCCCGCCGGAGCCCCCGTCGAGAGGAACCTCTCCCCAACCCTGGGAGCTTCGATGAGCTGCACCGGCTGTGCAAAGGTGAGAACTTGGCATCTGGGTGTCTCAAGTTGAAGGGGCAGAGAAGGGGAGGGTCTTGAATGGTGGGTGTCCAGTGATGGGAGCAGAAAGGGGGAGATCACAGCTGGGGCGTGCAGCCTCAGGGAGGATCAGGTGCTCAGTGGAGCGGAGCACTTCCTGTTACAGGACTTGAAAGGAGGTCAATTCCTCCAAAGCACTTTTCTATGGGATTGAAAGGGGAGACTACTTCATGGGGTAAGGGTTCCTTGTCTGTGCTTATTCCTTCCCTTCCCCTCCCCTCCGCCCGCTTCAGATGTATTCCCAGCACAGATGGAGGGAGTGAAGCTCGTTGTCAACAAGGTTCTGAGCAGCCATTTCCAGGTGCTCCCACTTTTCTGGCCCCTCCTTTCAATTCCTCCCTGCCTGTCTCTGGATCCTCTTCTCCTTTCCTTTGTACTCCAGCCTTAGCCAGGCTATATGGGACAAAAGAGAGAGAATATGGGGGCTCTCTTTATTTTCTTTGCCTGTGGGAGTTGTTGCTTTTAATCTGGTGACCCTCTGTATATGTTGGAATGTTTGGGTTTCTTAAAAGACCTGCTGGATGGGGACAAAATGAAGGGTGGGATGGGGGATTGAAATAGAGCAGAAATGCTCTCTCCTCCATTAACTTCTCTTTCCTCAGGTGGCTCACACTGTGCACATGAGTGCTCTGGGCTTGCCGGGCTATCACCTCCATGCGGCCTATGCAGGGGACTGGCAACTTAGCCCAACTGAGGTGAGGGCTCCACACACCTGGGTTATCTCCCTAAAAGCCCAGCTAGGACCCAGGTGTAGAGGAGGAGGAAATGTGTGTGTTATGGGGAAGAATGGGCAGGGCACCTCCTCCGGGTTTCTGCTGAATGGGAGAGGGTGGGGAAACATTTCTGTGATGAGCTGGGAGTTTGTCCTTGTGGCTCCACTAGGGGGCGCTGGGTACCGTTAAAGAAATCCTACCTTTGGATTTAGGCTGAGTGCTGCCACCCAGCTCAGTCTTAGTCTGGACACTCTTCAACAGGTGTTCCCCACTGTGGTCGGGGATATGGATAGCAGTGGCAGCCTCAACGCCCAGGTCCTGCTCCTCTTGGCAGAGCGGCTCCGAGCCAAGGCTGTCTTCCAGGTGACCCATGGTTCCTGCCTTCATCTACTGAAGCATTTCCTCTTTCTCCCCCATGAGTGTCCTGCTCTGGGGGCTCAGGGGGAGGAGCAGAGGCAACAGTGATCATAAATAGGGAGGGAGATTTTACTTCTCCCTCTCCCTACCCAGACGCAGCAGGCCAAGTTCCTGACGTGGCAGTTTGATGGCGAGTATCGGGGAGATGACTACACAGCCACTCTGACCCTAGGAAATCCTGACCTGATTGGGGAATCGGGTGAGGAATTGGTACAGGGTTCTTTTTGTCTTGGCTGCCCACTTGCTAATGCTGGCTATGCCTCTTCACTGTCTGTACAGTTCAGGGATTAGAAAAGAAACTTTCTGGGGCAGGCTGGGGTGGGGGGCTGCTGGGGGTGAGGTAGAGGGCCTGTCTCTATGAGTGACTCCATGTCTCCCCACCCCACAGTGATCATGGTCGCTCATTTCCTGCAGAGCCTCACTCATCGGCTGGTGTTGGGAGGAGAGCTAGTTTATCACCGGCGGCCAGGAGAAGAGGGGGCCATTTTGACACTGGCTGGGAAGTACTCGGGTATGGGGTGAGGAGGAATAGTGACAGGGAGGGAAATTCTGGACTTGGCTGGGGTCCTGGCCTGTGTGCTAGTACAGTAACACTCCTTTTCACTTGTACTTTGGTTTTGACAGCTGTACACTGGGTAGCTACCTTGAACGTGGGATCAGGTGGGGCCCATGCAAGTTATTACCACAAGGCAAATGAACAGGTGAGTCTACTGATCCCATCCGCCGCCCCAACAAGCCCCTCCCAACCTCCACAGGCCCTGCTGACCCACTATTCTTCCTACCCTCACTACATATACGTTTCACGCGCACCTTCATTCTGCTGATGCCCTGTCAGGACTCCTCTAGTCTTCACTGAGAAAGATCCCTCTCCCATCCTTGCCCGTGGTTCTCAGGTTCAGGTTGGAGTGGAGTTTGAGGCAAATACGAGGCTACAAGACACAACTTTCTCCTTTGGTTACCACCTGACTGTGCCCCAGGCCAACATGGTATTTAGAGGTGAGGGTTATTCAGATGACATTCGGAGGTGCTGAGGGATTGGGGTGGGGGACAGCGGGAGGGAAGCCCCACCTTACTCTGCTGGCCCCTTTCTCCGAGCCCTGTTAGATAACCTAGTGTATATTCTCTTCCCCAACAGGCTTGGTGGACAGTAACTGGTGTGTGGGTGCTGTGCTGGAGAAGAAGATGCCCCCCCTGCCCGTCACCCTTGCCCTTGGAGCCTTCCTTAATCACTGGCGCAACAGATTCCACTGTGGCTTCAGCATCACTGTGGGCTGAGGTTGTCCCAGAGCCAGCCCCCATAACAGCTGGAACCCCTGAGTCAGGTGCCCTGGGGCCAGGAACTAGGCCCCTCTCAAGAGCCCACCTTGCTGGGTGACCTCTAGGTCCCAGGAGCAGAGTGGGGACAATACATGCCCTCCTCCGAACTGAAGCTGCCACAGAGGCAGCTGCTGAGGCAGTGGTTTGAGGCTCCCACCTCTGCCATCAGCCCCAGTTTCATCTTCCCATACTCTTATGGCTCTGGACTAAGGGAGAAGGATTAAGGGGTCTGGCTGGGTGCATTTTCTCCCCTCACTCCCACCTCCTTCATTTCCTTATGGATTAAAGCTCCTAGCCTCTTCCTCTTCAGCGCAGAAAAATCTGCATGGGATTAGCTCCCCATCCTGTTTTCCATCCCAGAGTTTCCCAAGGCTGGGAAAGAAGGGCTGAAGGGCTAAATCTTTGACCTCAGAAAGTGGGGCCCACCTATTCCTAGACGGAGCTTCTTTACCTCTTAGCCCTGAGGCTTCCTCCTTCCCCATCTTCTGTGCTTCCAGAGAACAACTGTGTCCCCATGGCCACCCCTCATTCTCCCCATTACCGCATGAAGAGGCAGATATTGCTTTCATCTTTCATTGCAACCAGTGGGCTCCCTGTTTACTGGCTCCAGCCTCTGGTCCGAGCATTTTCCCCTTTCCAGTCCAGCGTGTCCAGGTGGGCTGGGGAAGGAGGTGAACTGGGCCTCAGCTGCAGGTCTCCTGGAGCAGTGGCACCATGGTGGGCAGTCCCCTGGATGTTCGCGATTTGGTACCAATATGCATTGTTAATGCTTCGGAGCTCAGCCAACAGGCCCAGCAGCTTCGCATATAGAAACCTTTGGGGTCACCAGGGAAGGAGGAGAGAGATAGGCAGCTGAGAGTCTTGTCCTGAGGCCCTGACCCCCTAAACTGCCTCTCTGTGAAGCTAGGTCTGAACACTAGGGAAAATATGCTCTGATGTGACAAATGTATCAAAAGTTCCAAAGGTCCCGAGTGGGGCCTCTATCTGACACTGACTTCTCTCACCATGCCATTTTTCTTGAACCCAGAGCTCAGAGGGCCAAGTGTGAAGAAAGCCCCAGACTTTGCCAGATATTCAGCTGTGTGGAATCTGAGGATCTGGCCTTCTAGAGCAGGTTCTAGAAGGTGGGTGTGTTCTATGGTATAAAGCAACCCTCTCCTGGCCAGACTGGCACATGGAGGAATAAGCAAAACAGAAGTGGAGTGTACTTCAGAGCCTGGTTAGATCATGGACTGTTGAACCAGGGACTGGCGTTGGCCATGAAACTGAACGACCATAACTTCAAGGGGAATGAAAAATTAAAGGAATTGGACCAATGGAGAGGAGGGGAAGGGCCAAGGAAAGAGAGTGAACAAGGTTCTTGAAAGGCTGTTTTAGTCTGGAGGAGTTGGATTGGTGAGGTGATGGATGTCATCAATCTCAGGAATGCTATTATACCAAGCCTGTGAGCTACTACTGTGCATCTCTCCTGAATAAAAAAATCTGGAAAAAGTGAGATGAAACAGCAGTAGGAGCAATTTGAATGCCGGAACTCTATGAGATGGGAGGGAAGGACTAGACCCCCAGGGGCCCTGGTTTCCCAAAGGAAAGGACAGTAAAAGCACTCATCCTGAGTTCAGTATCTCCCTAACTCCTTCCCACCCTGGTGCAGCCTCCACGCACCCAGTCCCACTGTACTGGTCCCAGGGATTTTGCTGCTGGCCTTTGATATAGCTCTGCAGAGTCAGCGCTATCTCCTCTTGCAACTGATCAGTCCCCTCTCTCTGGGTTATCCCAGGCCGATCTGTAAGATAGGGAGTGGGGAAGGACAAGGTGGGAGGTTGCGGGTGACCTGCATGGTGCCCTGGGGAGCCAAGACTGGGATAGACCCATTCCACAGGTTTGAAGACTAAAAGGCCTGGATGGATGGATTCAGGGAGCTGGGAGTTTGGGCAGAGGTGGTGGAACAAAAGCTTCTGGGCTTTGGGGGATGCTTCCCAGGAGAGAAGAGGGCCATGGCAGCCATGAACACATACTCCAGGCTCCTGGAGCTGCAGTCGGTGCAGTGTCCTATGGAAGCTGAAGAGAACTCCAAAAACTCTTCCTGGAACCCCACTGTGGGAGATACCAGGCTTAGGAGCCTTCAGGTCACCTCACCACATACCATACCGTTCTACTCTACTGCTGATGCCCTCTACTGTTCTAGCACCATCTCACCATGCACTCCATCTTCTACTGTGTAGCGAAGAGGCCCACAGAGAAAGTTTTGTGTTTGGAGACAGAAAGTGGTATTGAGTGCAATGTGACATTTCTACAGGTGCTTCCTTGAGAAGGGAGATCTGGTCCTCCATGGGCCAGAGCAGGAAACCTGCTGTTTAGACTCTAGCCTGAACTTCAGAGAGGGAGAGGAACTCCCAGTTCTGATTGAGACACTTAAAAAAGCTGGGAATTCAAGACCTGGTACTTGAAAAGGCTGAGCGATGGGTTAGTTTGGTTAGTGACCTTTTTTTTTGGTGGAGGGTGGGGGTGGTGAGGGTGGGATTATAATTTACTGGAGTGTTTTCTTCCTGAAAGGTAAGGGGAGGTCACATACCAAAAGGGGCAGATCCTTGGTGAGCCTGATGATTTGCTGTACCATGAAAGCGTTGATGTCTGCGAAATGCGTGAGCAGAGGCAGTACAGGGAACTGGGTGGGCGGCGCTGGTGATGGATGAACAGATGAGCTGGAGGCTGCAGAGATCAGAGCCTGGGTGAGAGGCCCCGGTCCTAGGGAGCTCTTTTAGGCCTCTCCAGCTTTATCTTGGAAGGGTTCCGGGCTAAGGAGTCTGCCTCGGCTGGGGTTCTGGAGAAGTCCTGTCCTCTGTTGGTGCGTGGCACACAGCCCCCTCCCTCAGGCCAGCCTCCTTGGGCACCTTTTGGTCACATTTCAGCTTGAATCCTGTAAATGCTCACCCTGAACTGCACAAACTGGTCAAACGTGGTGCCCATGTGGCGAGTTTGGGCCCCAGCAGTGTCTGGACTAGCTCTCTGCTCCTCAGCTGCATCGACGCTTGCTGTGCCCATCGCCGGGCCTGTCTTGCTCACCGCAACGCCCGGGCTTCTGCCCATGGGATCACTGTGCCCGGGGAAGGGATGTGACAAAGCTATTGAGACCAGCAGAGAGCACCTTTCTCTGTCAGCCCCTGGTCTGGGGCCCTCGGACACTCTGCGTAATGAAGGATGCAGGGGAGGGAGGAGAGTTCTTTTTTTTTTTTTAATTAATTAATTAATTTTTTTGGGCTGTGTTGGGTCTTCGTTTCTGTGCGAGGGCTTTCTCTAGCTGCGGCAAGTGGGGACCACTCTTCATTGCGGTGCGCGGGCCTCACTATCGCGGCCTCTCTTGTTGCGGAGCACAGGCTCCAGACGCGCAGGCTCAGTAACTGTGGCTCCCGGGCCTAGTTGCTCCTCAGCATGTGGGATCTTCCCAGACCAGGGCTCGAACCCATGTCCCCTGCATTGGCAGGCAGATTCTCAACCACTGCACCACCAGGGAAGCCCTGGAGGAGAGTTCTTGAGGCCTCCTTGGGCTTGGCTGACGTCCCAGGGGCTCCAGGTGGTAGGGAGTTCCTGTACGCTTTCCCTGACCTGTGAGTCACTGCAGCAGAAAACAATGCACTGTGGAAAGGAAAAAAAGGATAGACAATAAAGTGGGAACAGTATAGGGAGATGTTTGGCTTCTGGGGGAGCACTGAAGAGGGGTGGGCTCGTGATACCAAAAACAGCACCTTATGTTTGCATAGCTTTATAATTTCAAAGCTTCTGAGGTTAAGTCTCACTGAATGAAACAATCCTGTGGGTGGAGAGGGCAGGTGTTATTATCCATGTTTTTCAGAAACAGACTGACATTCCAGTGACAGGTCCAAGGTCACAAAATCCTTATGTGATGTAGACTGAATTCAAGATTTTTTTACTTCTACAGTTTCCTTTCCACTGCTCCATATTGAAAAGCAGTGTGACGTCATGGAGAAAGCAAGGGTCTGGTGAATACTGACTCTACAACTTTTCAGCTGAGTGGACTTGGACAAGTTGATTTCTGTTACTTTAAGTTGATTACAAGTTACAGTATCTTTTGGGGGCAGAGCCTTATTATCTGGCACAGAGAAAAAACATTAAATAATTCAACAATTATCAAGTACCTACTAAGTGACAGGCACTATATTTGAGAGATGGAAGAGTAAAAGCAAGCCATATAAATATCTAGGGGAAGAGCATTCCAGGTAGAGGCAATGGCAAGTGCAAGTATAAGTTACAACAGTCTTGAGAAGAGTGTGCTTGGTGTGTTTGAGAATGGCATTGACGTCAGTGTGGCTGGGATGGGTTGAGCAAGGGGAAGAGTAGGAAGTAAAATCTGAGAGGTGGTATGGAGGAGCTGGACCATGAGATCATGGACCATAAGAGAGAGGAGGAGCCCTTGGAGTTTTTGAGCAGAATAGTGACATTGTCTGACTTGTTTCAAAAAGCTTACTCTGCCTGCCCTGTGGAGAATACACTGTGGGAACAAGGGCAAAGCATAGTCAGTGGAGGGACATAGTGGATTCTCGGGATGTTAGGGGGCCAACTCACTGTCCTTCTTCATGACAGCATCTAGGCATTTCTGCAACCTGCAGGCTGAGCAGTGGCGCCTCTGGGCCTTGTTGACCTTCCAGCTTCCAGCAAAGGGGCACGTGAGACCGGTGCTTTTGCTGACTGTTCGCCTGAGAGGACAGAGACATTGTGAGGGTTGGGGATGGCAGCGAGCAGGTAGGTACGTGAGGGGCTGAAATGAAATGGTCAAAAAGAAACTATGGTGGGAATTCCCTGGCAGTCCAGTGGCTATGAAACAGGAGGGAAGGGGGCAGGGCACAACCTTTGAAAGAATGACATAGCCCAAGGACATGACATAAACTGATTAGAATCAAATGGGTCCAAGATGGCAGACAAGTCGAGTTCCACTAGACCTTGAGCCTCAGTATACGCTCACTGTAACACATCTGCAAGCTAAATGACACACCCACAGGTGCCATGACAGTTCCAAGGCTGACCATAAGGATCAAAAAGCGGGTGGTGGCCCAATTCCTGGAAATCCCCACCCCTTCCTGAAATAGCTGGAATACTCCTCCCACTTATTAGCCTATGAAACTACCCACCCCTATAAAAACTGACAACCCCATACCCTGGTGCCTTTCTCGCCTTCTGAGATGGCCCACACTCTGTCTGTGGAGTGTGCTTCTCTCTAAATAAATGCACTTCTTACCTATTGCTTTGTCTCTCACTGAATTCTTTCTGCGATGAGACATCAAGAACCTGAGCTTCATTAAGTCCTGAAACCAGGTATGTGATCTCAGTTGGAAGACCGTAGGTTTTGGCCGGGTTCGAGTCCTGGCTGAGAGGGTTCAAGTCCCAATCTGAGTTTTGGCCGGGTTCGAGGCCCAGACCCGTGGGTTCAAGTCCCAATCAGTCTAGGCTGGGTTCGAGTCCCAATCTGAGGTGCACGGTTTCGGTTAGAACTATGTGCTTTCACTGCCGAGGGCCTGGGGTTCAATCCCTTGTTGGGGAACTAAGATCCCGCTAGCCAAGTGGCCAAAAAAAAAAAAAAAAAAATCTGTGGTGACAGGGGCTACTCTGAGCTGTGCCCAGAGGTCCCTAGGGGTAGAGAGGATACAACGCATCTCAAGCATTTCCATGGGGGCACAGAACCAGTCAGGAAGGCCTAGTTGATGCTGTACTAGTTTGGTGCTTTGCAGGTAGTGAGTACCCTTGACTAAGGGGTTGTGTCCATAGGACAAGCACTCAGCCTTCCCTCTGTTATTTTGCCTCATGTTTATACAAGTGATGAGGTTGGCAATTTGTAGCGTGCTGGCCACAGCGTAGTTAGGCTTCAGGATGCAGGAGTGATGTAACTGGACAAGCTAGGGCATGTGCCAGGGCTTAAAGGCTGCCTGGCAGGCAGTTTGGGAGGGCGTTTCTGTTGGGGAGGAGGTTCTCACCTGAAGGAACCCTTGCAGTCCTCAAAAGGCAGGGCATGGAAGTGACAGCCTGTGGCTCAGTGCCTGAATACCACACAATTCCTTGGCTCATCTTCCTCACTGGCCCTGGCTTCAGGTGTTGCAGTGGCTGTCACAGGCCCCTGAATGTCAGAGGGGTTATCAGTCAGCTCTGGACCACCCTTGACCTTCTTCCCCTCCTGCAGAGCCTCTTCCCAAACCTGCCCTCGGCCTGACCCCCTGCATTATCTGCACTTTATTGCTTTTAGTCTCTGGACCCCAAAAGTTTTCCTACCTGCTTCTCTTCCCACTCTGACTCTGCTTTCCCCTTGAGCTCAAGAGCTGCTAGTGTTTAGAGTTAGGGATTACGGCCCTCAGTATCTGGAAAACGAGGATAGAAACCGCTCCTTATCAGATACATGTAGATTTTCCCTATTGCTGAGGAGAGAGGGAGAGAGCGAGCTTTTTCACATGCAATATGTCAACAGTAAAAGAATAGGCATATCAATTGTACAAAGCTCCCAAAAGGAAAGTTCTTCAAAAGAGACTGGGGTCTAATTAAGGGCTTATGTAAAGAGCTAGAAGAGGTCCCACTTCCCAACAAGGGAGGGCTGAGTATTAAAGCAGAATGGCCTCTAAAACATTAGATATATGGGATTGATCTGGGGGCTCTTGCACCAGAGCTGGCATCATGGGAGTGTGCCCTGTGCAGTCACACAGTCTCTGTGCTCAGAGGGATCTTGGGCTTGGTTTAATGCTCTGATGTTGCCGCTGTCTTGAAATTCTTTTTTTTTTTTTTTTAATAAATTTATTTATTTATCTATTTTTGGCTGCGTTGGGTCTTCGTTGCTGTGCATGGGCTTTCTGTAGTCGTGGTATGCGGGCTTCTCATTGCTGTGGCTTCTCTTGTTGCAGAGCATGGGCTCTACGCGTGCGGGCTTCAGCCCGTTGTGGTACTCGGGCTAAGTAGTTGTGGCACACGGGCTTAGTTGCTCCGCGGCATGTGGGATCTTCCCGGACCAGGGCTCGAACCCGTGTTCCCTGCATTGGCAGGTGGATTCTTAACTACTGTGCCACCAGGGAGGTCCTGTCTTGAAATTCTTAATGATGTTTAAACAAGGAGCTCTGCATTTTCATTTTTCAGTGGGCCCTGCAAATTATGTATCTGGTTTGTATGGAGCCAAGATGAAGGACATCTAATTAATAAGCTTAAGAATCAGAAGTAGGAGCCTTCACTGGGGTTGTCTAGTGCTCCATTGACACTGAAGAATATTTTTGCAAATGTAGAAAGTGTGTATGTGTCCAGATGGCCAAGAGGCAGTTGAAAATATGCTCAACATCGCTAATTATTAGAGAAATGCAAATCAAAACTGCCATGAGATATCACCTCACACCAGTCAGAATGGCCATCATCAAAAAGTCTACAAACAATAAATGATGGAGAGGGTGTGGAGAAAAGGGAACCCTACTACACTGTTGGTGGGAATGTAAATTTGTGCAGCCACTATGGAGAACAGTATGGAGGTTCCTTTAAAAAACTAAAACTAGGGCTTCCCTGGTGGAGCAGTGGTTGAGAATCTGCCTGCCAATGCAGGGAACGTGGGTTTGAGCCCTGGTCTGGGAAGATCCCACATGCCGCGGAGCAGCTGGGCCCGTGAGCCGCAATTACTGAGCCTGCGCATCTGGAGCCTGTGCTCCACAACAAGAGAGGCCGCGATAGTGAGAGGCCCGCGCACCGCGATGAAGAGTGGCCCCCGCTTGCCACAACTAGAAGAAAGCCCTCGCACAGAAACGAAGACCCAACACAGCCATAAATAAATAAGTTAATTAATTTAAAAAACAAAACAAAACAAAACAAAAAACTAAAACTAGAGCTACGGTATGATCCAGCAATCCAACTCCTAGGCATATATCTGGAGAAAACCATAGTTTGGAATGATACATGCACCCCAGTATTTATTGCAGCGCTGTTTACAATAGCCAAGGCGTGGAAGCAACCTAAATGTCCATCGACAGACGAATGGATAAAAATGTGGTACATATATACAATGGAATATTACTCAGCCATTAAAAAGAATGAAATAATGCCATTTGCAGCAACATGGATGGACCTGGAGATTATCATACTGAGTGAAGTAAGTCAGACAGAGAAAGACAAATATGATATCGCTTCCATATGGAATCCAAAAAAATGATGCAAATGAACTTATTTACAAAACAGAAACAGACTCACAGACATAGAAAACAAACTTACGGTTACCAAAGGGGAAAGATGGGAGGGAAGGATAAATTGGGAGTTTGGGATTGACAGGTACACTCTACTATATTTAAAATAAATAACCAACAAGGACCTACTATATAGCACAGGGAACTCTGCTCAGTATTCTGTAATAAGCTAAATGGGAAAATAATTTGAAAAAGAATTGATATATGTATATGTATAACTGAATCACTTTGCTGTACACCTGAAACCAACACAACATTGTAAATCAACTATAGTCCAACATAAAATAAAAATTTAAAAAAATTAAAAAGGTGGGAATTTCTAAAAGAAAAAGTGGGTATGTGTCTATACACATACACATGCACTCTCTCTCCCAACCTTTATGAACAGAAAAAGTAATTTCAAAAGCTATTTGGATGTTTTGGGGATGGGTAACATGTTGGATACATCTATGTTGGATAAA
Source organism: Balaenoptera acutorostrata (assembly GCF_949987535.1). Taxonomy (NCBI): domain Eukaryota; kingdom Metazoa; phylum Chordata; class Mammalia; order Artiodactyla; family Balaenopteridae; genus Balaenoptera; species Balaenoptera acutorostrata. Next base: position 118,856,283 of record NC_080064.1, read on the forward strand.
TCCGATCCCACACACACTGGAATAAGGTCCAAATCTCAGTCTTTCACTTTGAAAGGTCTTTCTCACTGTACATCTCCCTGGGTGTTTGTTGTTTCTGCACTAATATAGTAGTTTTCTCCCGCTAGAATACAGCATTTTTTTCTTTTTTTTTTTTTTGGGCATATCGTCTGCTTCTTCAGTTAAGGGTTAAATTATAATTAATGATACTCTAACAGTGAGTTAAAAGCCCAAGTGGAGTCTAGAGCCATAAAAATACACTTAGAGAGACAGAGACAGAGAGAAGAGATTGGGTTAAAAAGAGCCTTGTTTAGGTCCCCTTCATCTCAAGTAGGTGCAACATCCAACTATGTATAACTTACTGCATTTTGAAGTAAGCTGAGCTCCAGAGAACACAGGTGCTTGGATCTGGTCCTTGGGAGTTGGTGAGCATATTTATGCATATGCATCTGTTGGTATCTTTGCTTGAGTGAGACTCTGTGAGAATTCATACTAACTCATTCAATCAACAAATACTGACCGAGAACCTACTATGTATTAGACACTAAGGATAAAAAAGATGAATAAGATGCTCTCCTGCCCTCATGGAGTTTAAAGATGCTAGTGGAGAGACAGACCTTTAAATAGATATAAAGAAATATAATCGAGAACTGCCCTGGTGGTCCAGTGGTTAAGACTCAGCACTTCCACTGCAGGGGGTGCAGGTTCGATCCCTGGTTGGTGAACTAAGATTCAGCATGCCGGGTGGCACGGCCGAAAAAAAGAAAGAAAAGAAATATAATCCTATCACTGATGACGCTATGCACAGAGCATTCTGAGACTACAGAAGAAGGGCAGCTAATCCTGCTTTGGCAAAGAGGTGTTGAGGAGGAGGCAGGAAAGTCTTCCTGGAGGAGTGACAGCTGAGTTGATTTTTAAAGGATAAAGAGGAGTTAGCCAGATACAAATGAAAGGTAGTTCAGGTAGAGGGTACAACCTCAGAAGTTCAAGAAGCCAGATACAAAAAAGTAAATATGGTAAGAACCACGAACAGGTCTTTCTTGCTGGAGCATAACATTTCAGGCTGGAGTGGGAAGAGAAAAGTCTAGAGAGATGGGGTATGAGGCTGAGATGTAGGCAGGGCCGGTTCATGGGAGACCTCGTGTGCCAGAGAAAGCAACTTAAGTCCATCAGGAAGCTTTTAAAGGGTAAGATGGGAAATGACATGGTCAGATCTATTCTAGATATCCAACTACTGGCTGTTTGGAAGATAGATTTGAGGGGGCAGGACTGGAGGCAAAGAAACCAGTTAGAAACTCTTGCCATAAAGTAGGTGAGGGATTAAGCCTGATCTAGGATAGTGGTAGGATATAGTGGAGGAGAGGGTTTTGAAAAATACATGGGAGGTGAAATAATTGGAGCTTGGTGATTACTAGAATGTCTAGGTTGAGAAAGAGGAAGAGTTAAAGATGACTCCAGGTTCCTAGCATGGGTGATTGAGTGGATGGTGGTACCACCAACTGGGAGAGAGACTACAGGAGGAGTATAGGGCCCTCCCTACTTGGGCCCCTATTCTTTTCCACAGTTGCAGATTTACACTAGCAATAAGTTATTAAGTACCCACTCTGCGGTGAGGCACTATGGAAAGGGATAAAAGAGAGGGTTCCTATTATCAAGGAATTTACTGACTGATTATGGAGATTGCATAAGTAAATGGAACTCCTAGATCTTACAAGGAAATATATAATCAAACTCTAAATTGTGTGGTAAAGATCATGTATCATATTATAGGTATTAATTGCTTCACTAATTTGTTCTTATTATGAGCAGCATACTGTGTAAGAATCCTTACCAGTGTTAACCCTAAAACATAAGTAATATCACCACTTTACAGATGAGAAAACTGAGGCCAGAGAGTTTAAATAACTTGTACAAGGATTACTATACCCAATAGTTTATTAGATGACTTCACCTGGATGTCACATAGGCATCTCAAATTCAGTATGTCTACAGTGAAGCTTTATGATCCCTAAAGCACAAGCAACATAATAAAAAAATAAGTGGTACTGCATCAAACTAAAAAGCTTCTGCATAGCAAAATAAATGATCAACAAAATGAAAAGGCCACTTACAGAATGGAAGAAAATATTTGCCATCCACACATCTGTTAAGGGGTTAATATCCAAAATAAATAAGGAACTCATACAACTCAATAGCAAAAAACCCAAATAATCCAATTTTAAAATGGGCAAAGGACCTGAATAGACATTTTTCCAAAGGAGGTATTCAGATGGCCAACAGGTACATGAAACGTGCTCAACATTGCTAATATTTATGGAAATTCAAATCAAAACCACAATGAGATATCACCTCACACCTGTTAGAATGACAATCATCAAAAAGACAAGAAATATAAAAATTGTGAATCACTGTGTTGTACATCTGAAACTTACATAATACTGTTCATCAACTGTACCTCAATAAACACACACAAACACACACACGAAAAAAGAAAAGAAATAACAATTGTTGGTGAGGATGTGGAGAAAAGGGAAACTGTGTGCACTGTTGGTGGGAATATAAATTGGTACAGTCACTGTGGAAAAGAGTATGGAAGTTCCTCAAAAAATTAAAAATAGAACGACCATATGATCCAGTAATTCCGCTTCTGGGTACCTACCTGAAGGAAACAAAATCACTGTCCCAAAGGGATATCTGTATCTCCATGGTCTTTGCAGCATTATTTATAATAGCCAAGACATGGAAACAACCTAAGTGACCATCAATAGATAAATGGATAAAGAAGATGTGAGATATATATATATATATATATTTCTATATATACATAAATAATATATAATATCTATTTAATATATGATATATATTTAATTCAGCCATAAAAAAGAAGGAAACGCTACCATTTGTGACAACATGGATGGACCTTGAGGGAATTATGCTAAGGGAATAAGAGAAAGACAAATACTGTATGATCTCACTTATATGTGCAATCTAAAAAAAAACCAAACTCGGGGACTTCCCTGGTGGTCCAGTGGTTAAGACTCCGTGCTTCCACTGCAGGGGGCACCGGTTTGAACCCTGGGGGAATTAAGATCCCGCATACCACGCAGGGCGGCCAAGAAAAAAAAAAAACCCAAACTCATAGAAATAAAGATCAGATTAAATCAGATTGGCGGTTGGCAGAGGTGGGGGGAGAGGTGAAGCTGGTCGAAAGGCACAAACTCCTAGTTATAATGTAAATAAATTCTGAGGTTGTAGTACACAACATGATGACTATAGTTAACAATACTATATTGTATATTTGAAGGTTGCTAAGAGAGCAGATCTTAAAAGTTCTCGTTACGAGGAAAAAAATTGTAGCTGTGAGGTGAATCATTTGACAATATATACATATCAAGTCATTATGATGTACACCTTAAACTTACACAATGTTACATGTCAGTTGTACCTCAATAAAACCGGAAAAAATAAAAACAAAATGGAAATCATTGTCACCTCCCCACAGACTAATTTCTCCTACACAACCTAACCTGGTGACTATCCCAACATGAGGAAGTATTGGGTTGGCCAAAAAGTTCGTTTGGGTTTTCCTGTAAGAGGTTATGGAAAAACCCGAATGAACTTTTTGGCCAAGCCAATAGAAAGCACATGTGGCTTGGAGTCATACAGACTTAAGTTCAAATTTTGACTCCAGCTCTTGCTAGCTGAATTACTTTTTCTTTTTTTTTTTTTTTTTTTCTGGTTCCTTTCCTAATTATTTGAAGTCACTGAGACCCAGCTCCATGGGAGTCAGATATCATCAGACTGGGCCATTCCCAGACCGGGGAAGGGAGGTTGACTTCCTTTTCCTAGCTCAGTACTGAGTCAGGGAGAAGTTCAGGCTAGAGGAGAGATGCTCTGGCCCAGGGCTGCCCCTTCACCTGGGGCCCAGGGGTTGCCCTGAGCCTTCTTTTTGTTGTTGTTGTTTCTTGACCAGGGATTGAACCTGTGCCCTGGGCAGTGAAAGTGCAGAGACCTAAACGCAGGACTGCCAGGGAAGTCCCTGGCCCTGAGCTTTCTTGTTCTTGGAGAAGTCCACCTTGCAGTTCTTTGAGATGGGGTTGTCTTAGGAACACACCTCTCTGACCTTGCTCTTCTTATGTACAGAAATGCTCCCCCGGCTTCATGGTCTCTCCCACTGAGCGGACTGAGGCTGGGAGATGTGCTGCAGGATGCCCCTGGCATCCATGATGAACAGGCTTTCAGGGTTAACTGATGTCCTTACCCTCTTCCAACATACCTGTCCTAGGCCAGGCTCTGAAAAACAACTGTGTTCGTTGTAGCCTGGTAGGTTAAACTCTCTGAACTTTGGTTTTCTTATCTGGAAAAAAAGGGTTTAATGATACCCACTAGCTGGGTTTGTTGTGAAGATTAAATAAAGTGGTATATGTAAACTTCCTTACACAGTGCTTGGAACATGGAAAGAAGTCAATACATATTCATTCTCTTACCCTCTTCCTTTCCTTCTTTTCCACTGCTATCCTCTCCCTGATGTCAAGCCAGAAGCCGGGGAGTCACCTAGCCCCTTTTCTCTCCCTCCCTAAAAAGGATCAGATGCCATGCCCTGTCTTTCCTGTCTCCTGGCCTCTACATGCCCACTACCTCTTAGCTGAGTTCAGGCCCTCATCATTTTCCACTTATCACTGCAAGTAGTGGAATTAAATTATTAAATTAAATTATTCTCCCTAAGACCGGCTTCATCTATTTCCAACCCATCCTCCATGCTGTTGCTATTTCTAAAATGCAAATTTGATCATGTCTCTCCCCTGCTTAAAATTCTTCATTTGCTTCTCATCACCTTTGGGATAAAATCCAATCTCTTTGGCATGCCACACAAAGTGCTTTGTGATCTGGCCCCTATTTATCACTCTGCCTTCATTCATCCCACTTCCCTCCCCTGACCTAACACATCATACTTTGTGCTTAAGCACTTAGAGTTCCCTGAACAAGCTATGCTCACACACCTCTGAACATCTGCCCTTATTATTCAGCCTGATTGGAATTGCCCCACACACCCCACTTCCAAACCACCACACATCCCCCCACCAGGTCCTCTTGATCCTTTTGGCCCCTTGGGCCTGAGTACAGCAGATCACCTCTGGGAGCCTGTGGATTAGAGCTACACATCTCCTCACACATTTGTCACAGCACTTATCACTTTGCAGAGCAACTGTCACTTTCTGACTGTCAATCAACTGTGAGTTGAAGTCAAGAGCTGCATCTTTTATTTTTGGATCCTTAGGGTCTCGTATACTCCAAGCACAGATAATAAATGTTTACAGAGTGAATAAATGGGCTGGGATATGAATTAAGGTCTGATTCCAAACTCATGCTCATTCTATGTGGCATTATGTTATTATTTGAGAATGCATTCATTCATTAAACAAATACTTAATGGGTATCTATTTTTCCAGGCGTTTTTTTAGTAAGGTACATTCCATGTCATCTGGGTACATTTCCTGTTTCCCTTTTAGCTGCTGTCTTTCATAGCTGATTATCTTTTGCTGTTCTGAGTTTCTGACAGGATACTCATTAGTCTTTTAGTCTAATTCCTGACTCCTTTCTGACTTCTGAACAATTGCTGCCTGCTGTTCTTACCTGCCATGTTTGCAGTTGACATGTGGTCAACCTCACTCAGGTGTCCACTGAGCCAAATTGCCAGTCTGGGCCTGCTTTATCCTATTTGGCCTCCCAAGTTTTGGCACAAACACTTCTTTGAATAGGAAGGGTTCAGGCTATCTCCTTTCCTTTGTACCTTGTAATCTGGTTTTGATCTTTAAATTCACCAAAGATCTCCGGTGACCTGTTGAATTCAATGGGCTTTCTCTTATGTTTCTCCCAATCAACCTCCCTATTGCTTTGACTCCCTGACAACCACATTATCTTCTTTGAAATGCCTTTTCTCCCTAGTCTCTATGATGTTATGCGTTCCTGATTCTCAACCTGTACTTCTAATAGCTCTTTTTTCTTTCTCCTCTATTGGATTCTCATTTTTCCTAAGGCTACGGGTTATGGAAAACTATGGGTTTTTCTCTAAGGCTCAATTTCAACCTCCTCACCTTTCTTCTTCTGTGTTCTTCCCTCATAGTTCATCTAGTCACAAGGCTCTGGTAAAATGTAAAAATAGCTCACATTTTAGCATCACAGTTTACAGAGTGCCTTTACATACCTGATTTCATTTATCCTAATTCTAGTATGTGAATGTCTTCACAAATTAACTCCAGTTCCATGCATGGGATCTTGCTATTCTTAGTAGTTCCTTATGATGCCTGTTCAGATTATTATTCTCATTCTATTCCTTTTTCTGGACTCTCACTGCACTTGCCCAGACTTCCACCACAGCACCCATAATAATATTGCACCTTAGCGTTCACATGACCGTCTCTCCCCTTCTAGACTGTGGGTTCTATGTCATGTGGGTCTCCTTTTCCCAACACCTAGCAATAAGTCCTGGCCATAATGTGTGTTTAATAGCCAGTGAATAATTGAATAACTCCCAATTTTCTGGTCCCCATTCCAAGAGTCACTTTGAATCCTCTCCTAAATCTTGTTATTGATTCCTTATGCTTATGTTTCTTGATGTTGTCCCTTTTCTTCTGTTACTGTCACTATAGTCACCCAGACTGTAGCACTTTGTATTATTATGACATCCCCATCTTTTTCTCCCTGCTCTTGGTCTTTCTCTTGTCAAATCAGTCCTATGTTTTCCTTGCAAGAATAATCTAAAAATGCCATTTGTACAAGGGTAAGGTTTAAATTCCTTATTCTGACATTCAGGGCCCTCACACATCTCCTGCCACTTCCCTATCATAAACCTCAGTCTTCTTTCATCATTTTTTTCTTGTTATCACCCAGATGTCAGATCGACACCTTTTCCTCCTTCCCCCATTCCTTCTAGCATTTGTCTAAATTTTACCCTTCCTTTATCCAACCCAAATCCCACTTTCTCCAGGAAGCTTTTGACTCTTTCAGTCCTAGACAATGTCTTTCTTCTTAGACCTATACTATTTACTGTTGTACAACTTACTGTTGTAGCATACTTGGGCATTTAATCATCTATGGCAGGGATTGGCAGTTTATGGCCTGTAAGCCAAATCTGGCCTGCTGCCTGTTTTTGCACAGTCTGTGAGCTAAGAATGGTTTTTACATTAAAAATGTAAAAGAAGAAAAAGAATATTTCACAGCATATGAAAATTATATGAAATTCACATGTTAGTGTCCACAAATAAAGTTTTATTAGACTATAGCCACACCTATTTTGTTTAGACATTGTCTATGACTGCTTTCAAGCTATAATGGGAGGCTCAAGTAGTTTAACTATAGGGCCTACAAAGCCTAAAATATTTACTCTCTGGCTGTTACAGAAAAAGCTTGCTAACCTCTGATCTAGGATCTTGAATTCTCTGTATAATCTTTGCATCGCTGTTCAAGAACTTTGGAGAGGTCTGCTTCACTAAAGACAATCTTTTCAAGGCTAATTAGCTGTTCCTTAGACAGGTGGGGGAAGCCAGAGAGTAGGCTGCATAGAGTAAGTAGGAGCTAGCCTACTTAGAATTTAGTAACTTAGGCAACCAGATTCCCATTGGAAAGTGAGAGTCAGAAGATCCCAGGTAGATGGGGGAAAATATGTGATCTTTTTTCCATCTTCTCTGTTTCCGAAGTGGCAGAGAAAATGTAAACACACAGAGGGTCTAGCTAGAGAAAGGGTATTTGAGGTCTTATCTGAATCTGGTTGTTGAGAAGGGATCAGTGGTTGCTGGCTGAGAGAAGCTCAGCTATTAATGACTCAGTTATTACAGGCCATGAAAGAAACTATCAAAAGGGTGTAACAGCTAAAGCTGAAAGTGTTTGGCTTTGGCTGACTGAAGCTTTAAGTAGGCTAAAAGGTTTTACAATGCCTGGAAGTATCACAGGCAAGAGCATTTAAAGGATTTCTTTAAAGTAGAAATGAAAGCCAGATATTTAGGAATAGCAGTTGAAGTTATCAGAAAGTTCCTGACTTTTACCTAGGTGTTCTATTTCTTTTCATCTTGCTCTAATCATATTTTTTTCTTAAAACTTATACAACATAGTGATTATTTAGTAAAGTTCCATCTTAGTGAAAAATAATCTATATAGATTGGACTGTGGGCTTCATCTTTCACATCTGCTCCCTACGTCTGGGCAGAATCCACTTGCTAGTTTTGGTACTCAAACATATACCACCAAATGGGTTCCTACCTGAATTGCAGGAAGAAAAAACCTAGACTCTAGGAGATAGGACTTGCATATTGAAATCTATTTTAATGGCAACAATAGGTGCAAGGTCATAATGTGTGTGTGTGTGTGTGTGTCTCTCTCTCTCTCTCTCTCTTTTTTTTAATAGCTTCACCACCACAGTGGAGGGCACATTGTCAGAATGAGACTGAATGAGTAAACAGTCGTAAATTAACTTTTGGGGGGCGCTCATTACCTATTCAAGTAGACGCTAGGGGACCATCATTTTGTTGGAGAAGGGTTTTTCGCATTATGTGGGAGGTAGAATTGATGAATCCTAAAATGTCTTTCAACTCCTTAGGTCTATGATCTTCCAAATCAAACAGGCACTTCAAATTTTCCCTGTTCTTTGCCACAGAATACCGTCCCCTTGCATCTCTCTGTCTCTCTTTTGCTCTCTCTGTCCCTCTCTGTCTCTATCTCTCCCTCTCCTTCCCTTCCTCCTTTCTGCCCTTCTCTTATTCAGACTGCCATCCTATTACTAAATCTTAATCTGTAACATCTCTTGGCTTTTACCCTTTCATTCAGTTTCCTGCTTCACATGTACCCTCTTGATCTCCTTCCAGCTCTTCTTTCTTCACTTTCTCAAACTCACACACTCCTTCCCTCCCTCTCTCTCTCCTTCCTTCATGTACTACTCCTTCCTCTCCTTCCTTCTTTGCTCCCCCTGCTTCATTTTCCATCTTCTCATCCCCCGACGGTCTCCCCCTCCTTCCCGCTCTCTGTCTTACCCTAGTTTGGAAATGCAGCCGACCTCTGAGCCTGCCACCATTGGATGCCAGGGGCTGTCACTCTGCGGCAGGAAGAGCTCCTATTGGTCGGGCTGGAGGCTGGTAAGGAGCTGACTATAAAAGGTGGGGCCGACGGAGGCTCGCGGAGCGGCTCTGACAGGACAGGGTCGGAAGGGGACTCCTAGCAGGGAGCTGAGCGCCCTGAACTGGGGTGCGGGCACTGGAGCAGCGGCTCTCCGCACTAACTCTCCTCGCCTCGTCAGCGGGGCCCCTGCCTCAGAGCCCGGCAACTCGCGGCCGTCGCCCGTGCAGCCCGAGTGCCCCTTGTCTCCCCTGCACGTGTCGCGCCCCGCACGCCCCGTCTGGCCGCCGCGATGAGCGAGGTGAGAGGCGCTGCCCGGCCCCGCCGCTGCGGACTAGGGCTGCGGCGCGGGGAGGCCGCGGCTCGGGGTCCCAGGGCTGCAAGGGAGGGTGCTGCAGCCCAGAGCCGCTGAGAATCCTCCCGGGACGCCCACGGCCTCTCTGGGAAAGCTCCCACCTTGGAGTGCTGGGGAGCGATTGGAAGAGGGAGGGTTTATGTTCCCTGACTGTCGGTGGAGATTTTGGAGGACTGGAATCGACTGTAGAATGGGAGGGCTGAGGTCTCAGGTCGTAAGTTTTATCCTCAGGATACTGCCCTCTGCATAGGTCTTACTGCTACGAGGTTACTCGGGCTTCCCTTCACTCCCCTGACTTCTGAGAAAAACATTAGCTTCTGTCTTCCCTCTCCTAGGGCTGTATTGCTTTTACACTCCTTATGTAGCATTCAATGGAGAACTCCAGCCCTCGCCCCCTGGGGTGGCCACTTCGTCCCTTTTAGGAAGGTGGCATCCTACCCTCCACTCATTCAATCAAGAACCAACCGTTGGAGGGACCATTCTGATATTCAGAAGCCTTGTAGTGGGGGCCTGTCTGGCTCCTGGGGAGATGTCCCCTTCAAGAGTAGACCTCCTTCTGCAGCGCTTCTTACACCCTGAGTCTCCACAGGATCCGTGGTCATCCGAGCCAGACCCACTCCATTAACTGTGATTTCCTCTATTCAAAGAACACTGTCCATCCATGGGGGTCAAAGCAGAGACTGGGAAAGACCTCTCCCATCGTTTGACTGCATTTGTAGGCATCCAGAGACAAGGATCTTCCTTTCTAAGTGAAGTCAGTATGGACAGTGACATCACAGGCTTGCTCTCTGCAACCCCTTTCCTAGTACCCAGGATCTTGTGTTAAATCCAACATCTCAGCTATATGCCAGATCCCAGCTCTACTGCTTACTAGCTATGTGTCCTTAGGCAAGTTTACTAAACCTTCCTCTGCTTCAGTGTTTTATCTGCAAAATGGGGGTAATACTGGTTGTTCTAATGATTAAATGAGATAATATATGCCAAGTACTGAGAACAGTACCTGGCAGAGAGTAGGCACTCAATGTATGTTAGCTATTGTTATTATCTCCCTCTCTCTTTTAAAATTTTTTTTAGAGTTTTTCAGAAAACTAGCATGAGAAGTCTCAAGGATACAAGGTTAGTGAAGGGGTAGGACCCTGTAGCCGAGGTCTCAGTTTAGATCTTCATCTTTAGTAGGAGCTCTGCTGGCTCCTAACAAAAGCTCTCGTCCAGGGAGCCAATTAGTGCCAACTACTATGATTTGGTTGCCATGTCCACTAAGTTTATCCTGGAAAATTCAGCTACTCTGGGGGCTGCAGATGAACTAAAGTGGTTTCCTGTCCCTCAGATAGTTGTGACTGTGACCACAGCAGCCTTTCAGAAAGAAAGAAAAGGAAAAAAAGATTCAATCTTCTTTCCTTTTGCTTCTTTCAGCCCTAATATGAGAAGAGAGGTTTTCTTTGCCCTCTTTTCACTGAGGTCTAGAGTTCAACGCCCCCCTAGTGTTTCTAAATCTGAAATTTGCAATTCAAGCCATCCCCTGGAGGTTTGTGATCTGAAATCTATGCCAACATGAAGATGTGTGGTTAGCCTGTGCTTTTTAGGGGAAGTGCACAGCCCCTCTGTAGGATACACTACAGGGGCTGAGATTTAGGGTGATATTTGGTGGAGTGACAAAGCTATCACAAAGCAGTGTCAAGAAAAATAATTTGGTGTTTGAGGGGAAAGTCAAGTCTTGACTTAGCAGCTGTACTTGACTAGCCTCAATCAGGAACTCAGTAGAATGATGAGAGTGGGATCCTTGGATGGGAAGTAACTGACAGCGTCTGCAGGGCTGCCTGGCCTCCCAGGCTGTCAGAGTGAACTGGTCCTAACTAGCAATTTAGCCGTAGAAGCTGCCTCCTAATACAGAGCTGAGCCTGGCTTCAGGGATGAGTATTTATAAAATCCAGAAGCAGCCACCTGGGCTTACACAGAGATCAGCTGTCTCTGAACCAGATCCCCAAAGGGCCTCTGCTTCCCTAGAGGCCAAGATCCAGCCTGTTTTCTTCCTCTTGTAAAAGCTATGAAGAAAAGTGGAAGTGTTGCCCGGAGCTCTGAAGCTCTAGGGAGACTCCAAACTTTTTTACTTCTCTCAGCCCAGCCCCAGGGGTCTTCTCTTTCAGGCTGGAGCCCTAGCCCAGGAAAGCCCTGTGCACTCTGAATCTTATGTAAGCTTCACCTCCCCCACCTGCTTATTTTCTTGCTTCAGTGAAACTGCATGAAATGAGAGAATTTGGGATCTCTTTAAGAGATTCCCATTTCAAATGAAGAACAAAAATTGGGGAGGGGGTCTCCAGACCTAGAGGAAAAGTGTAGGGTCCTGGTGACACTGCTAGGGAGGGTCTCTGCTTATACTTTCCCTTCCTGGCTCTTTGCTGTCACTCAGTACTGCAGCAGAGCATTTCCCTGTGAGTGTGTGTGTTCGTGTGCAGAGGAGCTGCAGGGGCTCATCTCCAGCTTGTCTGCATTCACAGCTGCAGGCAGGACTTGATTGCTGTGAATCACAGTCTATCTCTCATAGTTTAATAACTTTTTGCTAGTTTCGGTGAAGAATGGGGATGGGAGATGCATTCAGTCCCTGAGGGCTCTTTCCTATAATCCCTTGTCATATGGTGTAGCTGGTGGCTTAAAGCACACTTGCAAGTTCTTCTGTGATCCTGTTGCACTTCTCAACTGTAAAAAGCCCAGCTGGAGGCATCCCTTGGTCCAGCAGTCATTCTGCTGAAATGGGGGTTATGGATGACTGGTAACTAGTTCCATGGTGTCTGCCCCATAGTGTCTGTCCCCAGGCTGGCAGGGGATGGAGCAAGGGACAGATCAGTTAGAAACCTCACTAGAACCAGTACTCCCTCCTTTATTATTCTGCTTGCTGTCCTTTTAGGTAATAGGAATGGGATATCACACTTTGGGGATCACATTCTCCTTCCTGTGCATATCTGCCTGAATCTACAACCTTCTCCACAATGGAAGTTTGGTCAGGGTGACATCATTCTGTTATGTCTTCTGTGAACCATTTGTTAGGGAACCTGGTAGGGACTTGTAGGAAATCCAAGTTTCTCTCTTTCTCTCTCATTGGTATTTTATTATGATGATGATTATATTGGACATATAAAACAGAAGAGCTTGATATTGGAAAGACTTCCACCTCTAGAAATATCTGTCTTCTGAAGTAAGAGAAACCAGAATTTGGTTCTAGAACTTGCTTATCCCTTTCTTAGTCACCAGTTCAGGTTGTTGGCTTTAGCTGCATGAGCAGGAGACTCTGGCTGATAAAAGTGGATGACTTTGTCATCCTGTGACCTGGGAATATAGATGAGTCTTCTTCCTAAGCTGCAGCTGTGATCAGTAACACCTTAGAATGTCAAGTCTCTATAGGGTCAGGCACTGTAAGTATTGTGGCTGGAGTCCGAATATGCAAACCTGATGTGTCTTTCATGTCTGTCCATGGAGAGTCTTAAGTGATGACAGTGATGGAGATAGGGCTGCAAAGGCAGAGGAGGAAGTAGGATCAGGTCAATCAAGACAAGTCACTACCTTGTCTTTTCAAGGTAGTGGTTCTATGAGTGCTTCCCCCTGTTTTCTTTCTGTTTTTCTATAGTTCCAAATTGTCTTTCATGAGTCTATGTTATCATGGAAAAAATAAGCTTAGTTTTGCAAAAATCCTTCTATCTAGAAGAAATACAGGTATTTTTTTTTTACCAAGAAAATCTCAAATAATATATCAAAACATTTTAGCGATATAATTTCAGATGTTTTCAAGGAACCCTAAAGATCGTCTGGTCCAATCTTCTCATTTTACAGATGAGGAAACTGAGGCCCAAACCTTATCTAAGTTTACACAGTATTAGAACCAACACTGGGGCATAGAACTGCTGCCTTCTTATCCCCAAAGAACTTTCCCTAAGACTCTTTTAACATGTGACTCCAGTGATAGAATGATTTAATTTACATGCAACTTTGAAGGAATATATTACAAATACTTTCTATAAGAGATCTAAGCACTGTGATTTAATAAATCCTGAGCAAGAGGATAGAGAGAGAGGAGAGACCAACATAGGATGATATGTATCAAAGGGGTAAATTTTGGTAGAATACTAGACACAGTAAGCACTATTCTTCCTATGCAAGACGACTAGTCACCTTAAAAGTGGGTGCAATGAATGTGCTGAAGTGGAGTAGGTAGGTTAATAGGAGTGTAGGAAGGGGGAAGTCTGGAGGTCCTCTTTTCATGCATTCTTAGTTTCTGGTGTCCATCACTGATTTCCATAACTGTAAAGCATCAAGGACCAGAAGGAGAGGTTTTCTTTCAGAAGAGAAAGGAATGAGCAATTCTCTTAACTCTAAAGTATTTGACTTGGAGGATCCAGCGTAGAAAACAGGTATCTAAGTAAAATTGCTGTACCTGATAATCAGACAGGCACTGAACATTTACTCCTCCTTCATTTGGCCACTTGACTTCCAAAGAGAGTACAAAGGCTTTGGGAGGAGAAATCTAGAAGAGGGAAAGAAGAACGCATTAGGCTGGCAAAGTAAGTGATGAATACTAAGTGCATGATTTTCTAAATCCGTACTCCAGACCTACTTCTCAAAGTGGCTTGACTTGCCCCAGAATTATTTTACCTGTAAGAGTAAGCCAAGTCAGAAGCAGATCCCAAACCACCTTTTCTAAGAAATCTGCATCCCTGCAGGTGCCTAGACCTTATCACATTCTCCTCCCTGAAGCCTGATTATTGTTTAATTCCAGGCTGACGCCAGAAGGCAGGCCACCTAGGTTTCCCAACCCCCCATCCAGGGAAAAGAGGTGCCATTCACCGTTCTGTTGTCCTTGGTGCTGCCTCCCTCCCACACAAAGCCCTCCAGCTGAGTGTTTGATGTGTAGGCTGTGGTGCGATTAATACGTTTATTTTGGGACAACAACGCCATGGGTGGGATGCACACTGAAGATTACAGTAATAAATGATGCTTTGGCACTACTCTCTCTCCCCCACCCCCTACCCTCAGTATGAGGTGAAGGCACAGTTCCAAGCTGTGTGCAGAGCACCACAAATAACTACTCATTAAATTGTGGCAGCCCATGCTGGGGGGAAACGGGCGGGGGCTGTTGACTCACCGCATACCATGAGCTGGCATAGCCAAAGAATTCTGCCTGACTCCAGTGAGGGGTACTGCTATTTCAGGAAACAGGGGTGGGGATGGCTGAGGGGGGAAGGACAGACCAGGGGGCTTGGGAGCTCGGACTGCTTAGGTTCTATTCCTGTCTCTAAGGTATCTGGGTTATAGTCCATGCATTAGGAAACATTAGGAAAAGAATGTGTGTCTGTAGAACCTGGAGTAAGGATTCCTAGTTCTTTTTCTATTATTATCTTGAGGGTGACCTTGAGCAAGTCTTTCTGAAGCTGTTTGAGGACTGCAGCTGGTTGCTGCACTGAAAGAATGGAAACAGTTCCAACAGTGCTCCAAAAACAGCAGTCCAGGGTCTTTCAGGGGCACCAGGGGATCCCAAAGGCCTCTCTAAGGATATTTAGCAGTGAACTTCATTTATCATTGGGGGAGAACATGTCAGCAGGGATAAAAGGGTCCCTGGGGGGCTGAAGCCTCTTTGTCACTACTTGAAAGCAAATGCACGAACGCCTTTCTCCCTTCACTTTCTGCATCTCTAAAGCAAGCAGGGAGCTTACAAGGCCTAGGATTTATTTCAATACTAAGGCAAGAAAGGGGTCTTTGGGGCTCATATTTAGGATTTTTAGGATTCAGGCCCTTTTTAGATTTCCCTGCCCTGGACTATAAGACAGTATTCTGAGTCCTTGTGCCTATTCATCTGAGCTAAGTGATTCTAACAGTACTATAATGTGTATATGATGTGTTTTCATTTGCCCAGCATCCAAGCTATATCATGCAAAAGCACAGTATATGTGATCCAGATACAGTGAGGTGCTCCTTTGTTCCTGTCTGTTGCTGCTGCTAACAACCTGTGATACCTCTTTAAAGACCCCAGTGGGATGAGGAGTATGGGGAAATCTGGGTAGTTTACCTTTCCCATGGTTAGTTCTAAATTGCTGCTTGGAACAGAGGGGGTGACGCTATCTTGCCTCTTCGCGTGACAATGGTTGCTGTGGCAACACCATTAAAGATGAAAGAGACAAAGAAAGGAAGAAATGCAGCCTAAGAAGGGGGCAGGGCGAGTAGGACCTAGAGTTATAGGGTACCTATTCCCCAATAGTGACAGCTATAGGGAAAAAGCACCTAAGTCGCTACCACTTTGACTATTTTCAGGTGCTTTGCCAATACTGACAAACTATCCTTCTGAGGCAAGGAATGGATTTACAGAGTCATCTTTCTGATACAAAGGATTGATTGAGGAGATATGGTCTATTTGCTCCTGAGCACTAATCATCTTCTCCCTGTGGCCTACCAAAAAAAAAAAAAAAAAAAAAAATAGGGTGTGTTTGTGTCTAAGGGTTCTTTGCAATGAAACATGAACACTAATGGAGGTGCTGTATTGGAGGTCCCCTCTGGTACACCTCTGACCTGGGAGTAGTTCCAGGAGGCTCCAGGGTTACAGACGTGGGCAGCTGCTATACAGAATACAATTTCTGCCCAAGCAGACTATTGTTGGGCCCTTTACCAAAGGTTTAGAGCTACTGTCAGCATTTTTGGGGGCAGACATTGAGAATACAGGGAGATTGTGATTTCCAGGGTTGGTTTAGGGTAGAAAGAGAACAGTTATGAAACTCCTTTGGTAGCAGAATAAGCCTCAAGGGCCCTTAGAGCCATCCCAGGTATTCCCTTCCTCCTTCAGTCTCACTTAGTGAAGATATACTCTGTGGCAGCTCTACTCTTTGATTCCAGACCTTGAGCCAGGCAACAACCCAGTAACTTGACCTATTCTTATATTCAATCCAGAGTTACATTACTTCAAAATAATAACTATTTATTTTGATATATGCTAGGTATTTTGCATACATTTTTTCTAAGTCTTTTCACCTTTTAGGATAAATATGTTTTCTCTTCTGCAGATGAGATGTCTGAGCACAGCAAGGCTAACTGATTTACCCAATGTCACACAGCTAGTAATGGGAGAGCTGGGATAGTCAATGCAGATCCAGGATATGAACTCGGATCTGTCTCACTCTACCTAATACGACATATTGCTTCCACCAGGAATTTGAGGCTTGAGAAAATTTTAATTCACGTAAACAAATATCTACTGAACACCTACTATGTGCAAGACATAGCTTGTAGTTACTACAAGTGATGCACAAATAAATGGACCGTGCTTTCAAGGAAATGGACTCTGGTGGGGTGGTGAAGTTGGGGAAGGGGAGGTAAGACAAATACACAGTAACTATAATATAGGTAACATGAAATACACTCCTAGAGAAGATCTTCCCCTTCATCCTCAGCTGTTTTTCAGGCACATCTACTGATGTGAGGAAAAGCAATGACCTGGCTTCACAATCTCTGAACCAGCTACAGAATGAGGCCCTCAGCTATCTGAAAACAAATTAGACTTCAGAAATCGTGGTGAGGTGGCAAATAAAGCAGAGTAGGAGCTCCCTTCATTTGTTCAACATATACTGAGTGTATATCATGCTAGACCCTGGGACTACAGGAGTGAGTAAGATAGACACTGCCCCTACCCTCATAGCGAGTTCCTCATAGGAACTCACACAGAAATGGAGGAGACAGACATTAAATATCTAATCAATAAATTATTATTTAATTACATTAGTAACAAGTCCTACTAAGGAGAAGTACCAGGTGCTGTGAAAACTTATGAGGGTCTTAGCCTAGTCTGGGGAGCTAAGAAGGGCTTCCTGGAAGAAGGAACCCCTAAGGAGAGCTCTGAAGGATAAATAGGAATTAACTAGGTAAAAGGGGAGCAGGGGTAAGGGAACCATGTGCCAAGATCCTGAGGTGAGAAGGAACAGAGATGAGGTTACCGAGGTAATCAGAGGCTGCATAATGTAAGGCCTTTTAGACTGTGTTAAGAATTTTCTTCTAAAAAAAAAGAATTTTCTTCTTTATCCTAATAGCATCAGTAACCTCTTGGGCTATTACTGTGGTCCACATAAGAAACAACTGTGTTAGGATGGTGGAAGTGAATGGATTAAGAGATATTTGGGAGATAAACTTAATAGGACTTAATATTGAATTGGATATGCAATGTGAAGGAAAGAAAGGTGTCAAGAACAATTTCTAGGTTTGTGGCTTGTACAACTGGATGAAATGGGGAATACTTGCAGAGGACTAGGTTGGGTAGGTAGGGTTATGAATTTAGTTTGAGACACAAAGAGTTTGGAGTTTCCATAGAACATCCAAGTGGAGATGTTTTAAACCTCAGAGGAGATTTCTGGGATAGAGGTATGCAGTCTGCCCTCTGCATCCATGGGTTCCACCAACAGCGGATCGAATTTCTGAATCTGAGGATGCAGAACCCATGGGTACTGGAGGGCAGACTGCACTGTGCCATTTTATGTAAGGCACTTGAGCATCTGTGGATTTTGGTATCCCTGGGGATCCTAAAACCAATCCCTCTTGGATACCAAGGGAAAGCTGTACATTTGAGCCGTCAATGGCATTCTGTGCTGTTCAATATGGTAGCCACTAACCACATGTAGCTATTTAGCTTATTAGTTATTAATAAATTATTAACTTATTAAATAAATTTATAAATTTTATTCCTCAGTTGCACTAGCCACATTTCAAAATGCTCAATAGCCCCATGTGCCTAGGGGATGCCATATATTGGACAGCACAGATATAAAACATTTCCATCATTGCAAAAAGTTCTTTTGCAGGGGTCTGCAAACTTTTTCTGTAATGGGCCGGGTAGCAAGTATTTTTGGCTTTGTGGGCCCTGTGGCCTCTGTTGCAATTACTCAACTGTGCTATTGTGGTGCAAAAGCAGCCACAGACAATATGCAAACAATGGGCATGGCTGTGTTCCAGTAAAACTTAATTTAGGAAAACAGGCCGTAGACCAGATTTGGCAGTGAGCAATAGATTGCTGACCACTGTTCTATTGGATGGTGCTGTATAAATGATAACTGAAGTCATAGGTGCAGATAAGATCATCTAGGAAAAGAGAACAGAAGGGAGCCTAGCCCTAAACCTCGAGAGCCCTCAATACTTAAATGTTGACAGAAGTGTCCAGAAAGATAGGAGAAAAACCAGGAAAAACTGTGATGTCCCAGGAGCCAAGGAAAGAATATGTGTCAAGAAAGGTGAAATGATTAACAGTATTGAATGCTTCAAGAGGTCAAGCCAAGTGGAGCTGAAACTTTTGCATTTGATTTCTTATCATAGAGCACATTGGTTTTCTAAAGAGGCATTTCAGTGGAGTAGGAGTAGAAGCTAGGTTGAAGTGGGTTGGAGAGTGTGTGGGAGGTGAGGAAATGGAGACAGTAAGTGTTCTGAGAAGTCCAGCTATGAAAAGAAGAGAGACGTGAGGGACCCTGGCTCCCACCCCTTCCCCAGTCACCTGTCTACTCTACCTTTCTAACTGCTCCTTCTCAGTCTTTGCTAGCTTCTTGACCTCTCAACCTTTTTTCCCCTTAAAAAAATAACTTATTATTTAATAACTTATGTTACTTGTATAACTTAATAAGTTAATAAGGTATAACTTACATGCAGTAAAATGTACTTTTATCTGGATATAGTTCTGTGAATTTTGACAAACATATACATCATGTAACTGCCACCACAATCAAGATATACAGCAGTTCCATCATCCCCAAATTCCCCCATTTTCCTTTATAGTCACCCCTCCCATGACCTCAGCCCTTAGCAGCCACTGATCTGTCTGCTGTACCTATAGTTTTGCCTTTACAAGAAATGTCATATAATTGGAATCATACAGTATACGTGTAACCTTTCGGGTCTGGCTTCTTTGCTTAGCATAATGCCTTTGAAGTTCATCCATGCTGTTGTATGTATCAGTAGTTCATTCCTTCTTTAATTGTTGAGTAGTATTACATTTTATGGATGTATTACGATTTGTTTACCCATTCCTCAGTTGAGGGACATTTGGCTGTTTCCAGTTTTTGGTGATTACAGGTAAAGCCGTTATAAACATTCACTTACAAGTTTACGTGTAAACGTACGTTTTAATTTCACTTGAGTAAATACCTAGGAGTAGGATTGCTGGGTTGTATGAAAAATGTACACTTAAGAAACTTCCACACTAGCTGTTCCATCTTACATTCCCACCAGCAATGTCTGAGAGTTCCAGATACTCTGTATCTTTGCCAGCACATCGTATAGTCATTAAAAAAAAACCAACAAAAACACGTGTGTGCATGCATGCGTGCATGCGCGCGTGCACACACACACAACCCCCCCAAAACAACAACACAAAAAACATTCTAATAGGTGTATAATGATATCTATTTGTGGTTTTAATTCAAATTTCCCAAATGACTAATGATATATATATGTTCATGTGCTTATTTGCCATCCATCTATCTTCTTTGGTGAAGTGTCCAAATATTTTGCTCCTTTTTACAAATTGTATTCATACTATTGAGATTTGGAAGTTCTTTATATATACTGGATACAAGTCCTTTATCAGATTTGTGATTTGCAAATATTTTCTTCCAGTCTGTAGTTTGTCTCTTCATTCTCTTAGGAGTGTCTTTCAAAGAGCAGTTTTTAATTTTGATGAAGTCCAATTTATAATTGTTTTCTTTTATGGATTGTGCTTTTGGTGTATCAAAGAAATCTTTGCCTACCCCAAGGTTGCAAAGATATTTTTCCCCTGTATTTTCTTCTAGAAGTTTTATAGTTTTAGGTTTTATATCCATTTCAAGTTAATTTTTGTATTGGGTGCAAGATATAGATTGAGGTTTTTTGCACATGGCTATCCAATTGTTCCAGCACTATTTTGAAAGGACCACCTTAACATTTTATTTATTTATTTATTTTTATAGATCTTTATTGGACTATAATTGCTTCACAATACTGTGTTAGTTTCTGTTGTACAACAAAGTGAATCAGCCATATGCATACATATATCCCCATATCCCCTCCTTCTTGAGCCTCCCTCCCACCCTCCCTATCCCACCCCTCTAGGTTGGTGCAAAGCACTGAGCTGATCTCCCTGTGCTATGCTGCTGCTTCCCACTAGCTATCTATTTTACATTTGGTAGTGTATACACATTGATGCTACTCTCACTTCGCCCCAGCTTCCCCCTCCACCTCCCCCCATGTCCTCAAGTCCATTCCCTATGTCTACGTCTTTATTCCTGCCCTGCCACTAGGTTCATCAGTACCATTTTTTTTTTTTAGATTCCATAATATATGCGTTAACATACGGTATTTGTTTTTGTCTTTCTGACTTACTTCAGTCTGTATGACAGACTCTAGGTTCATCCACCTCACTACAAATAACTCAATTTCATTTCTTTTTATGGCTGAGTAATATTCCATTTTATATATGTGCCACATCTTTATCCATTCATCTGTCAATGGACATTTAGGTTGCTTCCATGTTCTGGCTATTGTAAATAATGCTGCAATGAACATTGTGGTACATGTCTCTTTTTGAATTATGGTTTTCTCAGGGTACATGCCCAGTAGTGAGATTGCTGGGTCGTATGGTAGTTCTATTTTTAGTTTTTAAGGAACCTCCATACTGTTCTCCATAGTGATTGTATCAATGTATATTCCCACCAATAGTGCAGGAGGGTTCCCTTTTCACCACACCCTTTCCAGCATTTACTGTTTGTAGATTTTTTGATAATGGCCATTCTGACAGGTGTGAAGTGATATACCTCATTGTAGTTTTGATTTCCATTTCTCTAGTAATTAGTGAGGTTGAGCATCTTTTCATGTGCCTCTTGGCCATCTGTATGTCTACTTTGGTGAAATGTCTATTTAGGTCTTCCACCCATTTGTTAATTGGATTGTTTGTGTTTTTTTTGTTTTTTTTAAAATTTTATTTATTTATTTTATTTATGGCTGTGTTGGGTCTTCGTTTCTGTGCGAGGGCTTTCTCTAGTTGTGGCAAGCGGGGGCCACTCTTCATCGTGGTGCGCGGGCCTCTCACTATCGCGGCCTCTCTTGTTGTCGAGCACAGGCTCCAGACACGCAGGCTCAGTAGTTGTGGCTCACGGGCCCAGTTGCTCCGCGGCATGTGGGATCTTCCCAGACCAGGGCTCGAACCCGTGTCCCCTGCATTGGCAGGCAGATTCTCAACCACTGCGCCACCAGGGAAGCCCCGGATTGTTTGTTTTTTTGATATTGAGCTCCACGAGCTGTTTGTATATTTTGGAGATTAATCCTTTGTCCGTTGTTTCATTTGCAAATATTTTCTCCCATTCTGAGGGTTGTCTTTTTGTCTTATTTATGGTTTCCTTTGCTGTGCAAAAGATTTTAAGTTTAATTAGAACCCATTTGTTTATTTCTGTTTTTATTTTCATTACTCTAGGAGGTGGGTCAAAAAAGATCTTGCTGTGGTTTACGTCAAAGAGTGTTTTTCCTATGTTTTCCTCTAAGAGTTTTATAGTGTCTGATCTTACATTTAGGTCTTTAATCCATTTGGAGTTTATTTTTGTGTATGGTGTTAGGGAGTGTTCTAATATCATTCTTTTACATGTAGCTGTCTAGTTTTCCCAGCACCACTTATTGAAAAGGCTGTCTTTTCTCCATTGTATGTTCTTGCCTCTTTTGTCATAAATTAGGTGACCATATGCACGTGGGTCTATCTCTCGGCTTTCTATCCTGTACCATTGATCTATATTTCTGTTTTTGTGCCAGTACCATACTGTCTTGATTACCGTAGCTTTGTAGTATAGTTTGAAGCTGGGGAGCCTGATTCCTCCAGCTCCGTTTTTCTTTCTCAAGATTGCTTTGACTATTTCGGGGGTTTTTGTGTTTCCATACGAATTGTAAAATTTTTTGTTCTAATTCTGTGAAGAATGCCATTGGTAGTTTGATAGGGATTGTGTTGAATCTGTAGATTGCTTTGGGTAGTATAGTCATTTTCACAATATTGATTCTTCCAGTCCAAGAACATGGTATATTTCTCCATCTGTTCACTCTAAACTTTTAATACTGGGGTTCCTCAAGGCGTGGTCCTAGACCCACTTCTTTTCATTCTAGTTGTGGTTGAAGAAGGAATTCAGATTGAGGAAGAATTTTTTTGTTTTTTTTTTGGTTTTAAAAAAAGGAAGAGGTTTTATTTATAAACAAGTCAAGAGAATTGATTGTGAAGATTCCTGAGGAGGAGAAAAGGGGAATGGGATCTAAAGCTCAAATGGAAGGACGAGACATCATCTGAATGCTGATAAATGCCCTGGAAGGAGGTATGGGGTCAGGAAAGGGAGGATATTGCTGTGTCATTTCCCTCTCTGCAGTCTCTCAAAGTCTGAAGACAAAAGACCCCTAAGCCAGCAGAGCTCTCCTTTTCCTCCTTCCACACTGGAAGGGAGAGTCCACAACTTTGAACTGCAGAGGAAACAAAAGTATACTCATGGGGAATTGGCAGCTACTGCCAAGATGATGGAATGGAACATTGGAGCACATCAGGCCCAGAGGTGAGGAGAAAAGGAATACAGGAAGGTAGGCAGGGAAAGAAACTAGGGCCCTCTAGGGAAAGGCAAGAGTTGATGGGCCTCATAGTTGCTAATTACATGTTGAGAAGTAAGAAACATTTAGTCCTGTGTAGGCAGTGAGGCTGAACTGAACCAAGCTTCAACTCACTAGAAACTTGGAATAACAGGCTTAAATGTAAGCAAGAGAGTCATTTGAAATGGAAACCAATAGGATGATCCTTCACATGGAATTCTCAGAATCTGAAAGGCTAGCATCTGGCCCTGGGAGTGAAGAACACACACACAGGCTATGGCTAACCCCCAGGGGTCAGCCCGGTATGTGTCAGGAGGCCCACTGGACAAACATCAAGATGAGAGCCAGAATCAGCATGGCTAGCTCAACTAGCAGAGCAGGAATCTGAGTCAGTAGGCAAGGTCTGGGATCAGGTTCTCAAATTACAAGTAAGCTTTCCCCATATTGGGAGGACAGGACCCTCTAGAGTGTATATCAAGAAAGTGTTGGGGACTATGGTTTGAGAGACTGGTCCTTGAATACAGCTGCCTAACTGTGGGAATGGGAGGAAATCATGATCTCTAGGACTTTCCTTCTTACCTAGGGATTGCTCTGCTGTGTGGGAGAACTTGTCTATTTAAATCAGTTTCACACTGGACATCCGTCTCATGTGGTATGTATGTACCACATGCATACACATGCTTACGCCTTTGGCTGGAGACTGGGATACAGCATAGCATAATGTTCAAGAGGGTGGACTCTGGAGTCAGACCACCTTGGTCCAAATCCTGGCTTTGCTACTTCTTAGCTGTATGACCTTAGGCAAGTTAATTAACCTCTTCTGGCCCTTAGTTTTCTTATCTGTAAAGTGAGACTAGTAACAATACCTATCTAATAGGGCTGTTGTAAGAATTCAACGTGTTAAAGTACTTAGAAAAGTGACTGGCACAAAGTAAGTATTATATCAATATATATGATTATTAATAAGATGAGGTGGGGTGGCATTCTAAAGTCCTTGATTTCTTCCAGTTGCCCTAGATGGGTCCCATAAGGAAAAGGAAGGATTTGCTAAACCATTTCCCTGTTGTTATTTCTGGTCAGAAGAGCTCAGTATTGAAAGAAGTAGAAGAGCACCTGAGAGTTTCCAGTAATCCATACCTGGCTAGAATGAGAGGCTGAGAGAGAGCGGCTGAGAAACGCTCACCTGTCACAGCTCTTGTGGGTGAGCACTGATCCTCTGGAGTTGTGAGTTTTTGTAAGAGACACTCTTACAGCACATGTGGTTTCTGGTTCATCCAGAGTGGACCTCCGTGCCTCCTAGGTTTAGAAATATGGTTAATCTGATGGCTGTCAGATGGATGCACCAGAGGACCTTGATTCATCTAAAATTGCTGAGTTTCTGGAAGATACACAGGCGGGTTGGGGCAGAGACCAGGGACCAGTAAAGGGCTGAGTATGACGTAGAGGGTGGGAGCTAACAACCTGTGACCTAACTGCCCCCACCTCCCACCTCAGCAAATCACTAACCACTAAATCCAGAAATCCATAGTGTTCAGAGTAGCTATTTGAGAACTGGCTGGAGAGGGTACAGGGAGGAGGGGCAGGTTGAAGCCCCAGCGTATTACTTTTTAGCAGAAGGTGTGAGAGAGATTTCAAGGGGCATTGTGAGTAATAGGGGTTTTCTTCTCCTTTACAGAACCCTTTTCTAGTCTCCCTAGTGACCTCTCCTAAATTTAAGCCAAATGGAGCTGAGAACCCCTGGGTGGCTAGACAGCAGCTGAGCCATGGCTCCATTCCAGGGTCAGTAATCTCAGGAGAGACTCAAGAAGGTGACAGCTGGCAGGGCGGAGGGAATGGGGTGGCGTGTGAGGTTCAGTCCTGACAAATATTCCTGCTTCGAGGATTCTCAAGGTTAGCTGATATGAGAAGGAAGGTAGAGGAAGGGACAGCTACTCCAGGGGAGATGCTTAGAACTGGGGTCCAGATTTTCCTCCAAAGGGGAGGGATGAAAGAAAAGAATTGGTGGATTAAGGGACCAGGCTTAGAGAGAGAGAGAGGGATAATGGTTAAAGCAAGGATCAGATTCAGGGATTTGCTGGCAATAAAGAAAGTAGGATTTGAAGTCAGAGATCATGGGACTGTAGAACTTGCCTCTTGACCTGAGACCCTCTTGTCTGGACTATTGACTGTTATTCTATTACTAAACACCCCATCTATCTCATGCTTTTGCAGTGTGGACAGACCTCTTGTGATGACAGCGTGCCAGTGTGGAAAGTGTCACCTAGCTAACTACTGGGTCATTACATTGATCATGTGCCAAAAAAAAAA
The DNA here is from genome assembly GCF_949987535.1 of Balaenoptera acutorostrata. NCBI lineage: Eukaryota > Metazoa > Chordata > Mammalia > Artiodactyla > Balaenopteridae > Balaenoptera > Balaenoptera acutorostrata. The sequence goes on from NC_080064.1 coordinate 118,881,637, forward strand.
AAATATATATATATATATATATATATATATATATATATATATATACTGACTACAGGAAGATCATGGGAAAAGAAAGAGTAATGAGTGGCCAGTCTCCCAAGAGTCTCAGGAACAACCCTTCCTCTCATGGAAACTTTTTTTTTTTTTTTTGGTGAAAGGGGGACTAGCAGGAATTCCGTAGGGTTTGGGGAACACCCTTGTGCATGTTCCTTCCGATTTTTAAATAAAAATGTACATATACATAGATAAGCAATCAATATATTTTACAAAAATTGGACCATATCAACTTTTCTTTTTAAATTTAATTGTTTTTGGCTGCGCTGAGTCTTTGTTGCTGCGCGTGGGCTTTCTCTAGTTGTGGTGAGCAGGGGCTACTCTTCATTGTGGTGTGCAGGCTTCTCATTGTGGTGGCTTCCCTTGTTGTGGAGCACGGGCTCTAGGGCATGTGGGCTTCAGTAGTTGTGGCTCGCAGACTCTAGAGCATAGGCTGAGTAGTTGTGGCGCATGGGCTTAGTTGCTCCGTGGCATGTGGGATCTTCCCGGACCAGGGATAGAACCCATGTCCCCTGTATTGGCGGGCGTATTCCTAACCACTGTGCCACCAGGGAAGTCCCTGGACCATATCAACTTTTAAAAACATTAGAGCAGGGCTTCTCTGGTGGCGCACTGATTAAGAATCTGCCTGCCAATGCAAGGGACACAGGTTCGAGCCCTGGCCCAGGAAGATCCCACATGCCACGGAGCAACTAAGCCCGTGCGCCACAACTACTGAGCTTGCACTCTAGAGCCTGCAAGCCACAACTACTGAGCCCACGTGCCACAACTACCGAAGCCTGTGCGCCTAGAGCCCATGCTCCGCAACAAGAGAAGCCACGACAATGAGAAGCCCATGCACCGCAACGAAGAGTAGCCCCCGCTCACCGCAACTAGAGAAAGCCCGCGCACAGCAACGAAGACCCAACACGCCAAAAAATAAACTTATAAAAAACAAAACAAAACAAAAAAACATTAGAGCAGAAATTAACAGAACATTGTAAATCAACTATACTACAATAAAATTTTTAAAAATAATAAAAAAAATTAAATAGTTATTTTATAACTGTCTGCTCTCTCCAGTACTTTGCAAGATGCTAGGAATACACAAATAAATCACAAGACTTGAAAAGGCGGTATAAATGTGACCAATATATCCTTTGAAAATCACACATGATCAGTAAAGCCGTCTTTGGCCCAAATTTTAACATCCAAAAAGATGGGATTGTCCATCTACCTAACAATTTTTAAATTTGTAATTTATTTTAAAAGTCACTTCCCTATCAAACATAGCACTGCATCAGCGTTTTTTATCTTTATTTATTTATTTGTTTATTTTTGGCTGCGTTGGGTCTTTCGTTGCTGCACATGGGCTTTCTCTTGTTGCGGCGAGCAGGGGCTACCCTTCGTTGCGGTGCGCGGGCTTCTCATTGCAGTGACTTCTCTCATTGCGGAGCATGGGCTGTAGGTGCGCGGGCTTCAACAGTTGTGGCACATGGGCTCAGTAGTTGTGGCTCGCGGACTCTAGAGCACAGGCTCAGTAGTTGTGGTGCAGGGGCTTAGTTGCTCTGCGGCATGTGAGATCTTCCCGGACCAGGGCTCAAGCCCATGTCCCCTGCCTTGGCAGGTGGATTCTTAACCACTGTGCCACCAGGGAAGTCCCAGCGTTTTTTATTTGAATAATTTTTATTTTACTTTCAATTATTATTTTCTTCTTATTTCCCCCTAACTTTCTGTTAGAAAAATTTATCAGAGTTGAAAGAGTTGTTCAATGCACATCCATATCTTTTCCAGCTAGATTCAGTAACTGTTAATATATTAGCATATTTGTGTCAGCATGTGACGGTATTCGATCTTGTGGACATAGCACAGTGGCTAAGAGTGTGGAGTTGGTCTGCCTGGGTCCCAGAGCCAGTTCCACTGTTTTCTAGTAGTGTGGCTTGAACTTGGGCAAGATCTTTAACATCTCTAAGCCTGTTTCCTCAACTATAAAATAGGATGACATCTCAGAGATTTCAGAGGATTAAATGGGATAGGGTTTGGCACATAATAAATGCTCAGGAAGTATTATTTGGGTACTTGTCTTTTCTCCTCACTCAGCCTGGAAGATAGGGACAATATCTTGACTGGTTTTACTTTGTTTTTTAAAAATTTTTGGCTGCGTTGGGTCTTCGTTGCTGTGCGCGGGCTTTCTCTAGTTGCGGCGATCAGGGGCTACTCTTTGTTGCAGTGCTCGGGCTTCTCATTGTGGTGGCTTCTCTTGTTGCGGAGCATGGGCTCTAGGCGTGCGGGCTTCAGTAGTTATGGCACGCGGGCTCAGCAGTTGTGGTGAGCGGGCTTAGTTGCCCCATGGCATGTGGGATCTTAGTTCCCTAACCAGGGATCAAACCAGCGTCCCCTGCATTACAAGCCAGATTCTTAACCACTGGACCACGAGGGAAGTCCCTTACCTGCAGAATTTGACACAATTAATCACTCTCGTCTCCTTGAAATAGTTTCTTCATATGGCTTCTAAAGTACTATAATCTCTTGACTTTTCTCCTGGCTTCTTCTCAACTTTTCTTTTTCTTTTTTCTTTTTTTTTAAACATCTTTATTGAAGTATAATTGCTTTACAATGGTGTGTTAGTTTCTGCTTTATAACAAAGTGAATCAGTTATACATATACATATGTTCCCATATCTCTTCCCTCTTGCATCTCCCTCCCTCCCACCCTCCCTATCCCACCCCTCTAGGTGGTCACAAAGCACCGAGCTGATCTCCCTGTGTTATGTGGCTGCTTCCCACTAGCTATCTGTTTTACATTTGGTAGTGTATATATGTCCATGCCACTCTCTCACCCTGTCACATCTCACCCCTCCCCCTCCCCATATCCTCAAGTCCATTCTCTGGTAGGTCCATGTCTTTATTCCCGTCTTGCCACTAGGTTCTTCATGGCCTTTTTTTTTTTTTTCCTTAGATTCCATATATATGTGTTAGCATACTGTATTTGTTTTTGTCTTTCTGACTTATTTCAGTCTGTATGACAGACTCTAGGTCCATCCACCTCACTACAAATAACTCAATTTCGTTTCTTTTTATGGCTGAGTAATATTCCATTGTATATATGTGCCACATCTTCTTTATCCATTCATCTCTTGATGGACACTTAGGTTGCTTCCATGTCCTGGCTATTGTAAATAGAGCTGCAATGAACATTTTGGTACATGACTCTTTTTGAATTATGGTTTTCTCAGGGTATATGCCCAGTAGTGGGATTGCTGGGTCGTATGGTAGTTCTATTTTTAGTTTTTTTTTTTTTTTAATAGATTTATTTATTTATTTATTTATTTTTGGCTGTGTTGGGTCTTCGTTTCTGTGCGAGGGCTTTCTCTAGTTGTGGCAAGCGGGGGCCACTCTTCATTGCGGTGCGCGGGCCTCTCACTATCGCGGCCTCTCTTGTTGCGGAGCACAGGCTCCAGACACGCAGGCTCAGTAATTGTGGCTCACGGGCCCAGTTGCTCCGCAGCATGTGGGATCCTCCCAGACCAGGGCTCGAACCCATGTCCCCTGCATTGGCAGGCGGATTCTCAACCACTGCACCACCAGGGAAGCCCCTATTTTTAGTTTTTTAAGGAACCTCCATACTGTTCTCCATAGTGGCTGTATCAATTTACATTCCCACCAACAGCGCAAGCTCTTCTCAACTTTTCTTATTGATTTTTCCACATTTCTACAACCTCTAATCACCGGAATGCCCCAGGATTTGACCCTTTTCTCCTCTTTATCTGAACTCACACCCTTGGTGATCTCACCCAGTCTCATGGCATAAATGCCAACCACATCTTAATAACTGTCTAATTTATATCTCTAGGCAAGAGGCATCTCTCTAACTCATCTTGAATATCCAACAGCTTATAAAAACATCTCCTCCTGGTAGACAATGGACTTGAGGACCCGGGGGAGGGGGGCGGGGGGGGGAAGCTGGGACAAAGTGAGAGAGTAGCACTGACATATATACACACTACCAAATGTAAAATAGCTAGTGGGAAGCAGCAGCATAGCACAGAGAGATCAGCTCAGTGCTTTGCACCAACCTAGAGGGGTGGGATAGGGAGGTTGGGCGGGAGGCTCAAGAGGGAGGGGATATGGGGATATATGTATACATATAGCTGATTCACCTTGTTATACAGCAGAAGCTAACACAACATTGTAAAGCAATTATACTCCCATAAAGATGTAAAACAAAACAAAACAAAAAAAAACTCCTCCTGGATAATTAGGTAGGCAATCTCAAACTTGTCCAAAAACAAGCTTCTGATCCTTTCCCTAATACCTGCTCCTCCTGCTGTCTTCTTCATTTCAGGAAATGGCAATTTCATTTTTTTTCATTTCCTCAGCCCAAAAACTTTGGAGCTATTCTTGAGTTGTCTCACTATGCCACTTAACCAATAGTCGTAGCTTGAAAATACAGTTGACCCTCTGTATCTGAGGGTTCTGCATCTGTGGATTCAACCAACCAAAGATTGAAAATACACATTTTTTTAAATTCCAGAAAGTTTCAAAAAGCAAAACTTGAATTTGCTGCAAGCCAGAACTATTTGCATAGCATTTACATTGTATTGACAACTATTTACATAGCCTTTACATTGTATTAGGTATTATAAGTAATCTAGCTTTTAAAGTATGTGGGAGGATGTGCATAGGTTATATGCAAATACTTGCCAATATAAAAATAAATGCCATTTTATGTAAGGTACTTGAGCATCTGTGGATTTTGGTATCCTCGGGAGTCCTGGAACAAATCTCCTGCGGAATCTGAGGGACAATTGTATACCTAGAATCAAACCACTTCTCACCACCTCCACTGACACCTTTTTGATCCAAGCAACCATTATCTCCTGTCTAGTTTTCTGCAATAATCGCCTAACAGATTTTTCATCTTCCTCCCTAATGCCCCTTATGTGCAAATTGAAGGTTTCTAATGGCTTCTCATCACCCTTATGATAAAAGTCAAATTCCTTAAAAAGACTCCCAAGGCTTAAGAAGACTCCCAAGGTCTGACAGAGTCTGCCCCCACTCCCAGTTATCTCTGATCTCATCTTCATCTGTGGTTCCTCCCTCCTCCTCCTCTCCACTCCAGCTACGTTGGACTCATGCTATTCCTCAAACACGCTAGTCACACTTCCACCCCAGGGCCCTTGAAAGCTCTTGCCGACCATCTACAGCCCTTACTCCCTATCTCCTTCAGCTCTTGGCTCAGATGCCACCTTTCAGAGAGGCTTTTCCTGACCACTCTGTATAAAACTGTATTTCTCCATTCCCACCTGGCAGTCACTACCTCCCTTCCCTGTCTTTTCTCTATAGCACTTATCACCACTTAACATAATAATAATTTTGTTTATTTTTTTATTTATTTTTTTAAAATAATGTGAGTTGTTTTTTGTTTGTTTGTTTTTAAATTTTTATTTATTTATTTATTTTTGGCTGTGTTGGGTCTTCGTTTCTGTGTGAGGGCTTTCTCTAGTTGCGGCAAGTGGGGGCCACTCTTCATCGCGGTGCGCGGGCCTCTCACTGTTGCGGCCTCTCTTGTTGCGGAGCACAGGCTCCAGACGCGCAGGCTCAGTAGTTGTGGCTCACGGGCCCAGTTGCTCCGCGGCATGTGGGATCTTCCCAGACCAGGACTCGAACCCGTGTCCCCTGCATCGGCAGACAGACTCTCAACCACTGCACCACCAGGGAAGCCCAATAATTTTGTTTATTCATTTGTCTATCTATATCCTAGAATGTAAACTCCATGAGGGCAGGGTTTTTTCTGTTTTGTCCTCTACAGTTTCCCTAGCACCAATCAATACTTGTTGAATAAATTTTGATGACTTTTCTCCCTCTCTCTGATCTCGAGACCCACTTCTTCAAAAGACTAAGGGATGTACCTGGTAGTAGGAGGGCTTGAAAATGATGATGGTGAGTCTACGGGGATGGCACCTTAATACTTCTGTGAATAGCTAATATTCTGATTTTTCTTTTCCAGCTTAACACCAAAACATCCCCGGCAACCAACCAGGCAGCTGGCCCAGAGGAAAAGGGTGAGTGGGGGTGGGCTAAGCAGTTTGTAGAGCAGGTAAATATAGGGACATGAAGACAAGTAGGGCTGGAAGCCTGGAAGCTCCTAAAGTCAGATGTAACAGGAATAAGAATGTGATAAGTGAAACAAAGCACTAGGTTAGGACTACTATATCTATAAACTTCCTTCCACTTTTTCCTAAGAAGTAAACCTACTAGAATTTACTCTTTGACTTTAGAAACTGGCTCTGGAATGCTTGGAAACAGGTACAGTGATAGGAAGAAACTCATCAAATAATCCCAGCCTCTGTCTCAATCAGAACTTTAGGGAAAACAGGGGAAAGTGAGTGTGCTCTGGGACTCTGAACTGTAGGATTTAGGAATAAGTGGTGATAGAAGACATTTGTCATCTTGGTTCAAGAGTTGCAAAGCTCCTGAGTACCTACTATAGCTAATTCTCAGCCCAGGTACCCTGACTCAAGCTTCTGGGAGATTTATCAGGCATTCCTGGTCCTAGCAAAGATTGGGGGATGTCACAGAGTCCAGCAGAAAGTGGACTTTAACCACTGTATTTGGGGCCTGGGGCAATTCAGGTTTACTCATTAATGAATCTCTCAACTATCTGCAGGGAGAGCTGGCAATACCAAGAAGGCTGAGGAGGAGGAGGAGATTGATATTGATCTGACGGCACCAGAAACAGAGAAGGCTGCCCTTGCTATTCAGGGCAAGTTCCGGCGATTCCAGAAAAAGAAAAAGGATCCCAGTTCCTGAATAACCAGCCTTACCCTTCACCTTGCTCCCTTCCCTTCCCTTCTCCACAGCTCTTACTCCCATGTATCTTTGTCTCTTTGTCCCTCAAGCTTCTCGTTGAGGCAAGTCCAACCCTTATACATTATTTTCTCTGGCCCCTCAAGCCATCGCAGCCGCAGAGGCACAAGGAACACAGGGAAGATGAAGAATTCAACAGGCAGCCACTTGCTTAAGGGTGGAACGTTTTCTCCTTGGGATACAGCTCCTTGATCAGTACCTGTGCCTGCCTTATGAGGTTGAAGAGGAAGAGGATTTGAGGTTGAGAGAGGGACCCCTGACAATGTGGGAGGGAGGGAAAAGCCTTCAGAGTAGGGTGCCCGAGGGTGGGTCATATGCCCTGTTCCACTGGTTACAACATTTGCACTTCAGGTAGCATTTTTTCCCTTCACATCCTTCTCATCAGGACCTCAACTTCCCTCCTATGAGCTAACCCACCATGGGGACTGGAGCCTCCCTTTCCCCTGGGCAGACCTAAATCAAGCTGCTCCCATGTTAGTGCATGCTCAGTAGATTAGTTCCAAGGAAGGGAGACTGGGACTGGTAGAGACAAGGAAAAGTTTCCTTCATCGTCTAGTCTAGAACCATAAGGGGCAGAAGTGGAAGAGGTTCAAGGGGCCACAGGCAGGGAAATGGGAAGATTTGGGAAGGAAATCGCCAGTTGATTTGGGAAGAAAAGAAAAATGAAGGAGGAGGAGAGCTCTAAGGACACAAGTTACTGCTGGTAAAGGTGTACTATATGAAGGATTCTTGGGGCTTTGTTAACCTGCCTACCTCTAACCCCTCCTGCCTAGCCACCCCCAGAGGCCACACAAACCAAGTGACCCTGGTAGTTCCCACCTGCCCCACTGTGGAGTCAGAGCAGAAGTGGAACAGCCACTCTATGTGATTTTAGCATGTTTAATAATTATGAAAACAATAAACAAAATCCTCAAATAGGGCCATTTGAACTCTACTTCTGTTTTTTCTTGGGAGGAATATGAATATAAGCCTGAGCTGGCCTCAGGGAGGGTGGTAGAGCAACTGCACGGATTACATGATGGCTCAGGGAATTAACACAGACCGAAGCCCTCTCCTACCTTCCTTCCCTGACCTTGTCCTCACCTTGATTCACCACCCATATTGTCTCTATCTGCTGCTATTTCCACCCCCGGTGCTCCCCTGCAAGGGTGCCCATCTCCTTCCCTTTCCCCTTCCAGCGAGCACATGCTTGGTGGATCTGCCTCTGAAAACAAACCTGATCTTCCCTTCCTCCCTCTCCCCGAATGACCTGTACTAGCTGTCCCTCCTGCTTTGTCTTCCTCCCACATCCCTCCTCCTCCCCTCCCACTGTTTTCTCAAACTTAGAAGAAGCAGATGACTCTGGGTCAATAGAGAGCACCACTGTCACGCTGAAGATTTTAAACCATGAATCAAATGGTGGCTTACATTGCTGAGAAATGATTTCTGTATATTGAAGCCAGAAGCCAAATGCTTGAAGGTCGAACAAGGAATGCTTTCTCTCCCCCACTCTCCTCACTTCTTAGTACTGATTTAAGAATACAGAAGTTGGAATCATGCAGCAGCTCTGAGCAGGAAGCAAGGAACAATATCCCTGGAAGCAACCTATATTACAAAGTTTATCCATGCCTGACAAGCCATGGCTATAGACTATCAGGAGGATTAAACAGTAATTCATGGGAAGGCCCTCTTCTCCTGTTGCCAGAGACGAGAAGGAAATTTTACATTTGAAATCTGTTCTGAGGGCAGTATAGTGATGATGGTGGATTTTAGTCCTGGACTCAGGGGCAAATAAAAGGATAACCTCATTGCCACACCAGATGTGTGTCCAGTATGTCCTGGTAAAACAGGAGGATTCCCTGTTTTCTGGTTCCGCGGACACAAGATGGGGATTAACTGTACTGCACCTTGGTCCGCCCCTATTCACACTAAAGTAAAACAGGTACTTCCTGTTCCTGGTGGTATGAGCTTCTGAGAGTTGGCTGGTACTAGGGCAATCGTGGCGTTCTCTGTCACCAGCCCTCTCCTATAGGCTCTGCTGCTTGGAGGATACCTGCTGATTTGTTTTTTGCCACACTGATCTGGAGAATGATTTTTTTCCCTTCACTACTACTAGCTCCAGGGTACTATGCTTGTCCTCATGCATTTTTTAAAGAAAGGGCATGGTAGCAAAAACATAGTCTGTTGCCTTGGGAAAGATAGTTTGAACTGGAAAGAAAGGTTTAGGCATCTTTTGCTGGACCAGTGGTAGTTCTCAATAAAAGTTCTGAAAGCTGGTTTCTCTCTGCCCAGGCTGCTTACTTCTACCATAGGGCACTCAAATCGAGCCTTTCCTCTCTGGCATATCTGTAACTCCTCCTTGGGGCCCTAGAATTCTGTCTCTCTGCCAGAGACACGATCCTTGAGTACTGATCACTGAGAAATTATTCCTGGGTGCTTTGTTCTGTGGAGCAAAAACCACACGTCTTTGAGGGATCGGTGAATACTCTTATAATAAGTGGTTTAGCAGAAGACACACGCATTAGAAACAGTCGAGGAAGAAAGCAAATGCAGTTGTCACATCTATATCACTGATAACCCTTTTGGTGCTTTTTCTCTGTATAGGCGTGGCAGAGCTGGGAGTAGAGTCTCCTCAAAAGTGAAAGAGGTCTGGAGATCTGAGCGGGGGATACTTTGAAATATGTTCCCAAAGCCCAAACTTGGAGGTGAAAGTCTTGGGAGAAATTCAGGCAGCTAAAAGGACAAGGATCCTGCTTCCCTGGACAACCTACTTTCAGGGACTTGGTGTCTTTGCTGGGTAGGGCTCTTGACCTCTCCTTGAACTTGCCCCAATATAGAGCCATCTTTTTCCACTTTGATCTCTTCCATCTTTTGCTCTTACACTTAACCCCTGTCCTAATGCCCTTTTTAGGAGCTTCCCTTCCTGTCCACCTCTGCCTCTCTCTGTCTACCCTTGCTGTGTTTCCCTTATTTCTGGAGTTGTTTTCAGTGGGAGTGACTCCTGGCAGCTTCTTTGTCCCTGCTGTACTCATCCCTGAGAACCAGTTCTCACTGGAATCACTCTCCAGTGAGCTGCTGTCTTCCAGTTTCAATCCTCTGCTGTCTGTGCCTCTGAAAACTGAGGGTTTGTGGGTCAGGTGGTTTGGTAAGATGGACATCACTGGTGCCTACTGTTCTGGTTGTTTGGGTGGTGGCCCTGAGTCCAGATCTGCAAAGGCAGAAACTCACAATCCACGGATGTTCAGAAAGTCAACCTGTTCCCAAGGCTTCAGGAGAGGCTTCTTCATTCCCTCCTTGACTACTTCCCTCCTCCAGCCATTGGGTTAGCGTGGCATGTACAGCCCTCCCTCCTGCTCTCAGGATTCTAGCCTCCCCTTGGTATAACACTACCGCTACTACTAATAGGCCTTTCTTATTCCCTAATCACTTAGATCGTCAAGAATGAAGCAAGAGGGCCATCTCCCCTAGATCACTTGAGTATTACCTGCACATAATGTTCTGTTGACATAGGTTTCATCATGTTCATCAAGTTGGGGTAACTCCCTAGCCTTATGTTACCCGCAGGGCATGAATGGTGATGACAGTGGTGATATCTAGATTTGTAAAGTACTCTGTGCCAGACCACGTTCCAAGCACTTTTACATATGTAAACTCATTTAATTCTTACAACCCTATGACATATTATTTCCCTTTTACATATGAAGAAACTGAGGCACAGAGAGATTAAATAACCTTCCCAAAGCAAGTGAATAGGTGAGTTAGTATCAGAGCTCAGGTAGTCTGCCTCCAGAATCTGTGCTCTTTGTACCACCTTGATAAGGGACTGGATGACTGAAGAGTAGAGAGCTTCGTTGTCGAGGATGTCATTCAGCCTAGTTTAGAGGGCAGAGAAGGCCAAGCTTCCCTTAGCTGAGCCCAGGCATATCTACTTGGTCCCTCATAGCCCACACAAGTAAGACCTAGACCCTCTGTGGTCCCCCATATTTCTAGGGGACCACCAGCTCTGGATTTACCTGATTGTACTGCTAGACTCTTCCCAGAATTCTGTCAGTGGCTTGACAGCATCCAGCTGCCTCCCCTGGTGCTCCAAGGAATATAGGGGCAGGCCCTCTGGAATTAAAGGTGGTTTGAAACGAAATGGCTAAAGAAATGGGGCACAGAACTTGGCGGGTAGGGCTGATATGCATGCCCAGAAAAGGAAGAAGGGTCAACAGACTCACATTAGGGTATAAAGGTGAAGAGATGCGGGCATTATGAAGTGAAACCAAACTCTTCTCTAACTCCTGGGAGGGCTCCAGGTCTCACTTATTCCCCAAGCCAGTTCTCAACAGGAAGATGTACTGCCCTCTAGGGGATGTTTTGGAAGTCCATGGGGGTATTTTTTTGGTTGTCATGATATGTAGGGGGGTGGGGTGGGGATGGGGGAGGGTTTCCTGGTATTGAGCGTTCAGAGGTGAAAGATGCTAACCATACTGCAATGACCAGAATAGTGCTGCACAAAATAAAATTGTCCCACATCCCACGTGACTGTTAAAAATACTATTGTGTATTAATGTGAAAAACCTGTTATAATCTGAGGGTACCTGGAACCCAACTTCATTTTACATATGAACACAAAATACTTTTTGCACCATTTTAAACACTGAATTTTCAGAAATGCAACTAACATGTAGATTGAAGGAACTTATAATTTGTTTTGTTCAGAACTTTATCATGAGTTGCTTACCGTTTCAGAAATCTACGTCATCAATGACAATACTGCTTATGGTATTTGAGTCACTGATACATATGCCCCTATCAGTTTGCATTTGTTGCTGTTGTATTTACAGTGATTCTACGTGTAGGTTCAAGTCTCTGCTATGTTATATGCTTCCAGTGTAGTTATGCCTGAACATTACATATTAAAATACAGACAATTGTATTATAAATTAATCTTTTATTTCACCTTTATAATATGGTTAGAGTATTATATTTGTTTTTTGAAATTATGTTTATAGTTTATATTACATATGAATATCATTCCTGGATAGTAAAACGGGCACTGTGTCTGAGGGGTTTGGGAACTGTTGACCTAAGCTTTTGCAAAGTCATGCCCAGCACTAGCCTGAAGATTCAGGAATTCATCTTTCCCCTGCATCCACCCCTTTTTTCTCTAAAAGAGGCCCCCAAACCTTACTGCCAAGCTGTAAGTCTTTACCATGAGCTGGATACTCAGAGAGGGACCACAAGATAAATAGTGGGGACTCAGCTGGAAGCCACACTTAATGCCTAGAAAGGAAAGCCTTTGCAGGACAAAAGGATCATGTCTGTGTTATGATGATGCCTGAATTGTGAAGCAGACAGTAGTAGATGGAGGTCTGACCTGTGGGCAACTTAGGCCCTCCTGCCTGAGTGCGTACTGGGGGAGAGGTTCCCCACTTGCTTCAACTGAACAGAGGGAAAAAAGGGAGGAAGAGGATGACTAAGAACTAACATGGATGGGGCTTCCACTCTATGCCAAGTACTTAGTGACATGGTTTACATATATTCTCAATTTCTTCTTTTAAGTGCACCATAGGATAGATATCAACTTAACAAAACTCAAGGTTCCACAGTCACGTGATTTGTCCCACGTCACAGAGAGCTTCAACAGGAATTAAAGCAAGACTGGTTTGATCCGTGTTTTAGGTTGCCAAAAACAGGGGTGAGTTCCTTCTTTAGACCATTCCTAATTTTGGGTTCTTTTAGAATAAGCAAAGAGGGACTTCCCTGGTGGCGCAGTGGTTAAGAATCCACCTGCCAGTGCAGGGGACACGGGTTCGAACCCTTGTCCGGGAAGATCCCACGTGCCGCGGAGCAACTAAGCCCGAGCGCCACAGCTGCTGAGCCCGCGAGCCACAACTATTGAGCCTGCGTGCCACAACTCCTGAAGCCCACGCGCCTACAGCCCGTGCTCCGCAACAAGAGAAGCCACCACAATGAGAAACCCGCGCACCACAATGAGGAGTAGCCCCCGCTCACCGCAACTAAAGAAAGCCTCGCACAGCAATGAAGATGAAGACCCAACGCAGCCATAAATAAGTAAATAAATTTTTAAAATGCTTTAAACAAACAAACAAAAAAATCTTCTAGATGACTCCAAAGCTGAGTGCCTAATATGTCAACAGCAGAGACCAACACTGAGTCCCTAATATGTACTACTCCCTGGGGGGGACCAGCCAGACACTTGATATCAAGTTAATTACATTGGATTTCTTTCATCATGGAGGGGGCATAGATTTGTCTTCACTGGAATAGACGTTTTGGACATGAATTTGCCTTCTTTGCTCATAATGCTGCTGCCAGCACCAACACTGGGGGAATTCACAGAATGCCTATTCATAGTTATGGCATTCCCCATAGCATTATGTCTAATCAAGGAACTTATTTCATAGCAAAGGAAGTTTAGTAATGGGCTTGTGCTCATGGAATTAAGTGGTCTTACCATGTACCCCATCATCTGAAAGCAGAAGCTTATTTGAAACGTGGAATGGTTTACTGAAGATTTACAGCAGCAACTGGGAGACAATACCCTGAAAGAATGAAGTTCTGGCTTACAAAATGCAATACATGCTTTGAATCAGAGACTATTACATGGTGTTTTCTCCTCCATGGCCAGAATACAAGGGTTCCAGAGTCAAGGGGTAAAAGTGCGGGTGGCTTTTTCACTATTACACCTAATAACCAACTCACAGAAGTTTTGTTTCTCCTGGCAACTTTGAGCTTTACTGGTTTGGAGGACTTAGTCTCCAAAAGGAGAATGCTTCTACCATTAGACACAATGGTTCCACTGAATTAGAAGAGGAGACTGCCACCTGGTCATTTTGGGCTCTATACATCACTGAACCAAGAGGCAAAAAAAAAATGATTACTTGGCTGGCTGGTGTGATTTATCCTGATGACCTAGGGGAAGTTGGGATGCTGCTACACAACGGGAGCAAGGAGAGCTATTTCTGGAACCCAGGAGATTCTCTGGGGCACCACTTAATACTTCCTTGCCTAATAGTAAATGTTAACATAGCAACCAAAAAAAAAAAAAAAAAAAAAAAAAGACAGGACAGATCTTGAGTCAGAAATGGAAGTTTGGATCACTCTACCAGGTAAAGAACTCTGACTATCTGAAGTTCTGGCTGAAGACATAGGAAATATGGAATGAGTAGTTGAAGCAGTTCACAGATATTAATTACGGCTTCTTGACCAATTACAGAAATGAGGACTGTGGTAACTTGGCATATTTTCTGTTTGCTTGTTTTAGATATGTGTTTGTCTAAGTTAACCATTTTATTCACCTCTCCCTTTCTTCTCATTTTTATGTTATTATACTAATTGTTGGAAGTGAACTCCAGAATTTAATCTTCAGGTAACAAAAAATTAAGTGGAACTCTGGGTTTAAGGAGTAGCTAATATAGCCAGAGATGGACATGATGACTGGTGGCCTGTTTGAGGAACTGTGAAAAGCTCTGTTTTGTAGTCTGACTTTACCTCCCTTCTCCAACTTCACTCCCACACATAAATATTTGTCCAATTTCTTAGACGTTTTAAGGCAGAGCAGCAAATTCATGTTAAGGGTGGTCGGGCAGGTAAGGAAATGAGAGTAGTGAGAATTCAGGCCCTATGTAGAGGAAAAAAACTATATTCAGTTCAAGATGATTGTTGCCCTGTGACGCTCAAATGTAGCCTTAATTTAAATAAACAAACACACTTCGTGAGGGACAAAAGATGTCTTCCTGGTTGTTTCAATCTCTACTTTAAAATTGTCATGCAGTTTTCAAATACGTAGGAGAAAAACCATCAGTGTGTTTCAAGGAAGCCAAGAGATAAAGTGTTATCAGAAAGAGGAAATGGCCATTAATGTTAAATGCTGCTGAAAGGGTGAGGAGGACTGAAAAATGACCATCAAATTTGGTGAAATGGACATCATTAATGCCCTTGGACAGGAGCAGTTTCAGTAGAGTGATGGGGTCAGTGTGTTGAAGGGAGAATGGGAGGTAGGAGATAGTGCCCTAGACTTGTTCAAGAAGTTTTGCTATAGAGGGAAGCAGAGAAATGGGACAGTAGCTGAAGATGCGAATAAGGGAGATATTAGATTGTTATGTGTAGGAAGATATTTCATTTGTGTTGTATTTTTCTCCACAATTACCAAGTGTCTTTTGGTTTCATTTATAATATATTCTGCCATTAAAGGGGTTCAAGATTTTATGTACTTCCTTTAAGATTTCTGGACTTCCTGTCTTGTTTAAAGGCCTTTTCCATTTGAGGATTAAATGAATATGCTTATTTCCTTCAGATACTTGTATTTTATTTCTTTTCTTTTTTTTTTTTTTTATAAATTTATTTATTTATTGGCTGCATTGGGTCTCTGTTGCTGCGTGCGGGCTTTTCTCTGGTTGCAGTGAGCGGGGGCTACTCTTTGTTGCGGTGCGTGGGCTTCTCATTGCAGTGGCTTCTCTTGTTGTGGAGCACAGGCTCTAGGCGTGAGGGCTTCAGTAGTTGTGGCTCGCGGGCTCTAGAGCGCAGGCTCAGTAGTTGTGGCGCACGGGCTTAGTTGCTCCGTGGCATGTGGGATCTTCCCGGACCAGGGCTTGAACCCGTGTCCCCTGCATTGACAGGCGGATTCTTAATCACTGCGCCACCAGGGAAGTCCCTGTATTTTATTTCTTAATATTTAGATTTTATTTTTATATATGGCATGAGATAAAGATCTTACCTTGTTTTCTTCTAGACATATGTCAATTGCACCAATACCTTTTGTTAAATAATCCATTAATTTACCACTGAAGTGGAATGTTATTTTTATAATAAAATATGTTCCCACGCTTATTTGCATTTCTGGACTCCATATTCTGGTCTACTGATAAAGACTCTTTAGCTTAGATATTCCCAACTTCATTGAGTTGTGACTAAGCTTCCTCTCCCACCCTGAAAAAGCTATGTAGACTCTATTAGCTTTTATTTTCCAATTTAAAAAAATGTGGTAAAATGCAATTAACATAAAATTTACCTCTTAACCATTTTTAAGTGTATAGTTCAGTGGTATTAAGTACATTCATAATGTTTTGCAACATCACCATTATCCATCTCCATAACTCTTCATCTTATAAAACTGAGACTCTATCCCAATTAAACAATAACTGTCCATTCTCCCATTTCCCCAGCGGCTGGCAACCACCATTCTACATTCTGTCTCTATGATTGTGACTAAGTACCTCATGTAAGTGGAATCACAGTATTTGTCTTTTTATGCCTGGCTTATTTCACTTAGCATAATGTTCTCAGTTCATTCATGTTGTAGCATATGTTACAATTTTCTTTCTTTTTACAGCTGAATAATATCCCATTGTATGTATAGATATACCACATTTTCTTATCCAGTCATCAATTGTCCAGGGACCTTTGGGTTGCTTCCACATATCAGCTATTGTGAATAATGCTGCTATGAACATGGGTGTACTAATATATTTTCAAGACCCTACTTTTAATTTTTTTGGATATATACCCAGAAATGGAACTGCTGTATCATATGGTAATTTTGTATTTAATTTTTTTGAGGAACCTCCATACTTTCCACAGGAGCTGTACCATTTTACATTCCCAGCAACAGTGCACAAGGGTTCCAACTTCTCCACACCCTTGTCAACACTTTGCTTTGGATAGTAGCTATCTTAATGGGTATGAGGTGGTATCTCATTGTAGTTTTCATTTGTATTTACCTAATGGAATCTATTAGCTTTTATATTAAAATGAATTTGGGTTAATTTTTCTTTTAAGAGAAGTGGAAGACAGCCCTTGAAATAAATGGAAGCACTCTGGGTTTTGGCAAAGCTGCTGTTAAAAATCTTATCTTTAACGTCTTAACAAGGTGAAGAAATGACTTGTGAGAATCTTGGGTTTTTTGCTATCAGTAACCACCAAGGGAAAAAGATATATATGTTTTTCCATAATTATTTAAGGATTCCAGGATATTAATGGTGTATCATTAGCATACCAACAAACCAGCTAATGAGCTATTAATATTATACCTAAAATGCACCAACAAAACAAAGTTGTGTGTGCATGAGTTTGTAGGGGTGAATGAGATTAGTGCTAGTTTGTAAAGTGTAATCCTTTAGGCAAGATTGAAAGGACTCCATCTTTAAAGGACTGATCCTCAATATCTTAGCTGTATATCAATTTATAGTTTACAAAGGTTTCCATACACAGGATGGAATCATGTGATTCTTACAAAAATCCTGGGAATTCAGTAGGGCAGGTATCATTATCTCAGTTGTTTACAAATGCAGAAACAGGCTTACCTAAGCCACGTGACTAGCCCTGGATCAGCTTGTGAGTGGCTGGGATATTTTAAAAATACAGATCTTGGTGAAGAGGGAATCTGTTATAACCCATGTAAACACAGAGCCTGACACACAGTTTAGCACATAGTACAAACTCTGTGTACTATAGTACGAACTCACTGAATATTGTTGAATGTATGAATGTGTCTTATGAGCCTATTTCAGAGTTCTTTCCACGATACTATGTAACCCCATGCCATGAAATCAAATTCTTAACAACTGAAACAGGTTGGGGAGAAGAAGTTGGGGAGGAGAGGGATTGGGGAAGGTGGGAGGTTGGGGATGGGATAAGGGGCAGGGATTATTCCCAGAAGAATGAGGAAATTGGAGATGGAGGCAGCAGCTTCTGGAAATGTCAGTGTTTATTAAACATTTAAGGAGATTTGGGGGTTTGAGAAGAAATATACAGAATGTAGAAAAATCCTAAGAATCCCCTGTGGCTAGGAGTGCAGCCTCTTCCCTTTCCCCCCTGTTTCCCATTTGTTTTTCCTGCTTTGTCTTTGGTTATTTAAAAGCTATTTCTTAAGGCTCATTTGTCCCCTCCTCAACCCCCTCACCTATGAAGATCCTTTGTCTCTCCCTCTCCTTTCCCGTGACCTTGAGTCCCAGAACAGTGCTCCAAAGTGGTCAGGGGGCACCATTCCTGTAGCTGAGGTTTGAGGATCAGGGGCCCCTCTGCTTGGGCTGGCTCTCCGTTAAGGATTTAATGGGGGGTGGGGAATTGCCAAAGCTGCATGACGTCATTGGTACTCAGTCATGGGGGGAGGGTAGAGCATGGGCACAGATCAGATAAACAAACAAACAAACAAACAAGAATGGATTAAAAAATAAAAAATAACTAACAACCTAAATAAAACCTGAAGGAGAGTCTGATCTGGGTGACCTGGGTGTTAGCTGGGAGGGCAGAGTCTGGAGCTGGGCCACCTGACAGAGGGGAGGGAGGGTCAGAGAGAAGAGAGTCAGAGGGACAGGCTAGGTGGTGCAGGGGGTGGGAATATCAGGTGGCCTGGAGTTGAGGCAGGGGGTATCAAGGTCCCTTTCTTCTCAGCGCCAGAGGAACGGGCACCAAACACAGAGTCCTTGGGGCAGGTGAAGCGTAGGATGGAGCCCTGGGCTTCCAGAAAGCCAGGGGGTGAAGGTGGGGAAGAATATGAAGTGCCTGGGGAATGAATTTTGGAATGAAACTTACATCTCAAAGGGAAGTGAGGGCAGGGCAGGGCTGGGGAGCTAAGGAGGAAAGCACCTAGACGGGGGATAGAGGAGCCTAGGTTCCCCTTTTCTGGCAGGGCCTTGGTGGGGGGCGGGGTGATCACTTTTCTGAGTCCAGGCCCATCATGTTCTTGAGGGCGTTCTTGAGGCTGGTTCTGCTGGGGGACTTGACAGCAGGCCGGAGCTCCGAGCTCTGCTCATCCTTTCGTAGCTCCATCTCTATGACCACCATCTGAGAGCCTTTGGAAGCCTCCGCCCCTGACCCCTTACCCCCCGCCCGGCCCGCTAACCGCTATTTCTTATCCTTGCGAGACTCCCCCAACCCTTTAGTCTTCTTCTCACTGGCAGCTTTGGTGCTTCTGCTGTGGTCCAGCATGGCATACAGCACTGGCGTCTGTGGAGAGGAGTGCACGCATCAGTCACCGGTCTGGTGGGGCTTGACTGTTCCCATCCTGCCCCTGACTGCTGCCCGGAGGCCCCCCAAGTCCCGCTAACCTGCCGGCCGCGCTTCGACGAGTCCTTCACAGACTTGTGCAATTTCCCCTTCTCCATGGCACTGCAGGGAAAGGGGGTGCTATGGATTTGGCCCTGTTGGAGCCCCTCGTAGAGGGGTCAAGACTTCCTTTTCCCTTTGGCCCTCCCACCCATTGGGTTAGTCTCCGCCCAGATGGGGAGTAGTGGGTTAGGGAAGGGGAGTCGGCTCCGCCCTTTACCTGAGTCTCCTCTGCAGGGCCGCCTGCCTGCGTAGCCAGCAGTACCGAATCAGGTAGAAAAGCAGCAGCAGCAATAGAACACCCCCCAAAACACCCCCGATCACGGCTCCCAGCACCACCCCGTACCTAGTAGGCACTAAAACGGGAAGGAAAAGAAGTGGGGGAATGAGCAGGGACAAGTATCTTTGGTTCCTAGCCCCACACCTATTCCCTACGGTTCGGGTTGTAAGACACCCCAACCAAGGCTGCCTTCTGCCCACTCTCCCAGAGGCTGAGGGGCATTAGCCCCGGCATTTTGCCCCTTCCCCCAGCCTCTCAGGGAGGCCCGATCCCCTCTCTGAACTCCCTCCCATACCCACATCCCATCTCCTCTCACACCTTTTTCAAAGACATAGAGCGTGACCTGAGAGGTCTTGCCCACTATGTCTGGTGGGTTTTTGACGTCACAGGTGAAAGTGCCGTTGTCACTATAGTCCAGGTTGTGTATGACAATGGAGCCATCCTTCCAGAGAGGGTCCCCTACCCACTGAATGCGCTCTTTGAAGGTCCCCACCTCATCGATGTAGGGTTGTCCCTTGGCATAGTGGAAGATCTATGAGGAATGAGGGGAAGCATGTATTTCTAGCCTCAGGGTGAGGGATTCTGGGCTGGTGACAGTAATGCTGGGGAGGGGATTCAGCCCTAGTCAGGGTGACGAAGATTGCCACTTACCTTGCCAAAGACGGGGTTATGGCTCATAAAGGATTTCCCCTTCCTTAGCCCAAGTTCTCTTTTCTGTGGTTCTTTGAAGCACCCTTTCTGTTATGCAATCTCAGGATTCCCCCCAGGCACTCACCGAGATGGCATCGCGGCCTCCTTCTGGCTGGTAGCGCCAGGTGAAGGAGATGTCATCTGAGACCCACTCACTGGACCAGAAGGAGCAGTGCAGGGTCACCTGGGAGCCCACAGCACCGTGGACCTCCTTGTCCGTGTAAACCACAATGGCCTGGGCTGGGGAGAGCACTGCAAACATAGAGGGGGAATCAGATGCACATGTGGGCCCCAAAAGGGATATAGAGCGAGTGAGATCAATAGGAAGTCAAGCCTGAGTCAGAGGCCATAGCAAAGACTGGGACAGAAATGACGAATTCTGAGGTCTAGGTCTCTCTCGCCTAATTGAATAGATGAGTGGAAATGCTGTGTTGACTCAAGCTCTTCAGCATGTTCATAGAGGAAATGAAATCAGCAGTACCAGAATTCTCCTGAGGACTACCAGAACTTGAATTCTGTCTCCAAGTCTAACTTTCCCTTTGGATCAGTATCTAATTCTTAAGCTATCCCTTAGATGCAGGCTTTACAATTTTTAAAACTTATTATAAATTATACAGGTAACACATAGTGCATTCTTCTTATAACTATTCAAGCAATAGAGATAAAGAGAGCTAAAGTCTCTCTTGACCAATTCCTTTCCTGTAGTCCCCTCCCAGATATTACCAATGTTATGTTTATTGTGTAACCATTTTCTATGTGTCAGACTCAATATAAACTCAAGATACACACGTACTTATAAGAAATAGTTTCTTCCTGTGGAGCTTTCTTTTCTTTCCTTTTTTTCTTTTTTAACACACATTGCATTATAGTCTACTTTTTTTTTGCTTAAGAATATATGTATAAAAAGAATATATGTATCTGTTGGGAGTGTTCCACTTTGATGCATACAGATCAATATTATTTTTAACAGCTACATAGTATTTCACAGTACAACAAACTCAAATTTCTTGCAGAAAAATTGAAGATAACTAGAGAATGTAAGTCTTCTTCCCTGATCCAGCTGTCTTCATTGCTGAATCTCTGATTGCCATACAGCTGCTCTTGACTGGGGGGGTCACGGAAGGAAGGACCTCATATCCCTCTCAGGGGAAGCTTGATTCAGAGCAGGACCCCCAAGCCCAAAGCTCAGATGACTCTGCATTTGAGCCCCTTGTGGTTCTGGTTTGACCCTCCTCACCCTCCTCTTGGCCATTTTGTCCCAGTGCCACTCCCAAGACTCACCCACACAAGGCCATTCCAGGGAGATTATGTGTGTGGGCTGGCCCTGGCTGGGGGCAACTGTAGACCCTTTTGTTCTATGGGAGGGGGAGGAAGCAACCAAATAAATAGAGACCCATTGTCTGACCACTGACCAATGTTGGGGGCTCATGCCTCCCCTCCCCTCACCCCCCGCCCCGCACCCCGCCTGGGGTCCATAGTCCCAAATCTCCCACCTCAGCATACAATAACAGTGACTCACCTCCTGGGACTCAGCCTTAGAGCCTTCTTGGGTATCCCAAATGTAACAAGGAAGGTTATTCATTGGATCTAACTTCTATTCCTCCTGTTCAAATATCAACCACTGCCCTTCAGCTCTGTTCAATGGTGCTATGAGTGGGACAGAACTCTCTCTCCCTCTTATACTCCAAGATTCCCTCTCCCCATTTCCCTCACCACGCCCTTCTCCAACTCCCTATCTTTAACATTTTCTCAGGGTACCTCTGAATAGTCCAGTACAGTCCAGAAGAGTCTAGCTTCTAGGTTTAGGACTCAAGGAGCTGACAGCAGAGAATCTCAGACATTCTAACCAGCCCTTCCTCCCCTCCCCCCATTTGCCCTACTTCTCACCCACTGAACTAGGCTTCAGGGCAGTTTGGAGAAGGGAACAATCCATTCAGATAACCCTGCTTTGAACTTCTCTTCCTCACCCAATATCTGCCCTGGGGCAAGGAAGGGGCTGGTCAACTTATGTGGAAGATAGCTTTAGATGGGACAAGACCCTAGAATCTCATAGAACCTCCCTTCTACTCTGTTCACCCACATAATGGACGCAGATCCACAGAGAGAAACTGAGGCACCAAGAGACAAAGGATCTGAGGAGTTGGGACCACAAACCTTGGGCTCCTTCCTTAGATCACATTCCCTGACTTTTCTCTTCAGGGAAACTAAGGTGAAGGTACCTTCTGCACAACTAGGGAATGAGTAGGGACCAGAACCCAGATGTCTGAACATGTTCCTTACCAAGCTCTAACACTGCTTCCTACTAGGCCTTCACCACTGCTTTGGGGGCATGTCATTGGTTTCCAACCCGGGTCCAGTCAGGTCCACTTCAGGAGAGCTCTCTACACTCTTTTACCTTTTCCCTTCACAGAATACCTTTACCTTTACAGCCTCCCTCCAAACTATATATATATATTTTTCTCTGCATAGAATATCACCTTCCTGCTCTTGCTCACTCTTTCTTTGATTGCAGTGAGGAGCACAGCGAAGGCAGAGGAAAGCTTGCTGAGAGACAACCTGAACCCCGGGGCCCCCAGACTGGGGTGGCTCAACTTACCCAAAGAGGAGAAGAGTAGCGCAGCCAGGATAGGACTGGGGCTGGAAGAGGGAGCCCCAGGAGCCATAGCTGGGGCAGGGCTAGGGCCCGGAGCGTCTGCGGGGTTGGGAGAGTGGGGGACAAGGAACTGAGCGGGGGTTCCTGGAACCCGCTTAAAATCCCCCAGGGCCCCAGTATGAGGGGGCTGTCCTGAGCCAGTAGCCAATTGCAGCCTGGCATGTGCAGTTGAGAGGTGGTGGGGAGGGGGGCAGAGTGCAGGGAGCAGAAGGGGCATTGTGTCCTCTGGGTGGAGGGGTGGGGGGGACACATACCACCCCATACACTGAGGGCTTTGTGTCTGCTGGCCTCCCCCTGCCCCAGGCTGGAATGTGGGGGGGGGGTGAGGGGGAGGGACAGAAAAAGGGACACAAACACATTTCTCTGAGGGACAGATGGGCGGAGGAACCTGAATCCTAAGGCTATGAAAAGGGATTCCTCCCTAGCCTCCATGCCTGAGAGTGGCTCCCCTAGAGCTCTAGGAGTTAGAGGCGGGTTTCCCCCAGAGAACTTTGAAAACAGGATATCCCTGTTATCTTGACTACTATGGGCTGCATTACAGGCTTCTTGAGATGACCAAGTCCTTTGGGTGTCTTTTTTTTTTCCCCCTATCTCTCTGCATCTTGGGTGATTCTTTCCACATTAAAAACTTTTTTTCCATGGGAAAATATCCAGGGAAGAATCCCTGATCTTTCCCTTTTTTTCAGGAAGTCCTTCACTGCCTAATGCTGCAGGTTAAGTCCATTTCAGTTAAGAGCAAGGCAACAAAATTATATTGAGTGCCAGCCAGCTACATATATGAGTATGCGAATATGTGGGTATGTGAGTAATAGAAAGAGGAATAAAAATTAAGATCCTCCTTCAAGGAGTTCAAAATTTAGTTTGGGGAGACAGAGAGGGGAGAATCAGAGGACAAACCCATTAACAACGAAATATAATAAACCATGATGCTTGTATAGCAGACTGATGAACAAAGTGCTGAGAGTATAAATGAGGGCACATAGAGCTACATTAGGAAAATTAAGTTATGTAACAGAGATTAAACACAAAAATATCAATAACTTTCATTTAATAAATGAAGTTCAGAGGAAGGGGGAGTCATGTCTAGAAGGCAATATTAGATGTGGACCAACCTTTAAGGATGCATGCCATTTTGAAAAGGAGAAATTGGCAGTGAGGGTATCTAGGCAGATAGAACGACAAAAGCAAAGACAAAGAGATAAGAAAGTGTGTGTGTGTGTGGGGGGGTGGTGGGTAGGTTTGTGAAGTTTTGGGAATATTCAGGGCAGATCTGGTGTCCTCCATTTTTACTCGATTTGGGGGATCTTGAACAGGCATCAGAGGAAAGGAGTCTGTACAGGAAAGTTGAAGCCAGTTTGTGGAGGGCCTTGAATGACAGACTAAAGGGGGTGGATTTAATTTGGTACATCATAAGAATTTGCTGATGGTTTTGGGATGGTATTTGGGGTTAGGAATGGGAGTGTCTACATGGTCAGAGCTGAGTTTTAAGACAAATACGTTACGTGAAACATTTGAAGAACTAAGTGAAAGAGGCATCCATTGGATTTGTTAATGTGAAGCTTCCGAGGGCCAAAGCAAGATCAATGACTGGAAGATCAATAGCAGAAAACTGTATTTTACCGTAACAACTTCCTAATGACTAAATTGTTTACTAAATGAAACTTGTTTTTTGAGGTACCCATTATCGAATGTGTTAGAACACACTCTTGAAGATCAGCTGTCAGCAGCGCTACAGAGGACATTCCTGCACTGGAGAGAAAATCGGGTTGGAGAGCCTGTAAGGTCCCTTCCAGTCCAGAAGTTTATTAAAGTGCTTTCTTTGCCAGCATTACAGAAATGCAAAATAGTATATTCATTTGATGTAGAAATAAATGAATCTGTGCTATTTAAGTCCTGAAAGGAAAAGTACAGAAGCCCTAAATATAAATAAAATCTGAATATTAATGTAACGAATATGTTTTTATTGCCGAACAGGAGTTGCTCTGGGCTGTCTGCTTCACTTCTCCTCACCCTTCCTCCTCAAAAGAGGCTCAAGAATTTTTGCGCTTTTCCGTTCCTTTCCACTTGCTTGTTTTCTCCCTTATGTTATAAGTGCTCTGGAAGTGATTGCTGTGCTTGGGTTCCTCAGAACTGTTTTTATGTATATAAATCAAAGCGAGTTCTCCCCCACCCCTACCCCAGGTTCTTCTGGCAGTAGGTGTCACCCACATAGCCCTGAAACAAGGAACAAGGGAGCGTTGTCTTTGGTTAGTGGGCATCTAGCTCATGCAGCAGCTCAAGCCCAGGAATTGTGAGACATAAAGCTAATCGAGGTGGTTAGAGGACGCTCCCCATGCTCGGAAATGGTGCTCTGAGAGGTTCTCTCCCCCATGGATCTCAACCTGTGTACTATCTCTGTATTGGTGAAGACGGTTCACATAAGAATGGGAAGGAGCCCAAAGTATCTTTACAAAAAAATTTTTTTTAATTGAAGTATAGTTGATTTACGAAGTTGTGTTAATTTCTGGTATACAGTAAAGTGATTCAGTCATATATATATTCTTTTTCATATTCTTTTCCATTATGGTTTATTACAGGATATTGAATATAGTTCCCCGTGCCATACAGTAGGACCTTGTTGGTTACCTATTTTATACATAGTAGTTTGTATCTGCTAATCCCAAACTCCTAATTTATCCCTCCTCCTTTCCCCTTTGGTAACTATGTTTGTTTGTTTTCTATGTGTTTCTATTCCGTAAATAAATTCAGTTGTACCATATTTTAGAGTCCACATATATGTGATATCATGTTATTTGTCTTTTTCTTTCTGACTTATTTTAGTATGATAATCTTTTGGTTCATCCATGTTGCTGCAAGCCGAAAGTATCTTCTTCCCTGCATGTCTCAGTCACCCTATAATACTTTTTAGTCCCACCTGGGAGGGGGAAGGCATGAAACTAGACTGAGAAGTCCTCAGTGAAGAATCTGGGCAAGTCCTCTGCTTTGTGGTGCTAAACAAAATGAGTGTGTTTTTAGAGGTGCTACCTGTGAAGCACCTCTAAAAACAAAAAGGTAAAACGCAGACTGCAGAATTTGAGTCAGCGGCAGTCCTGCGGAAAACTTGTCACTTTCTAGAAGTCAGCTGAGAGAGGCGGGGTCAGAGACTAACTGCGCACAGAAAATCTGCGAAGAGTCGGAACTAGGGAAGAGCCGGAGACGCTCCCAATCCTCTGAAAGAGCTGGTGTCGTCACGTGACAGAAGCCCCGCCCCCCCCCTCCCCTCCCCTCGCCCAGAGGTGGTGGGGCCGTTGGCGTCACTTCCGTCCAGGCCGGAAACCAGGATGGCTGCGCTCTTGTTGAGGTGACTTTAGTGGGGGGTGGGAGTCGGTGCCGGCGGCTCTCGGGAGAGCTGCACTGGCCCCTCACGTCTTGCTAACAGCTATTTACCCCGTGCCTCGGCAGGGAAAGGACCTGTGGGTGGAGGCCACGCGCTGTGGAAACGTAGAGACCCTTCCCCTCCCCTAGCGTCTCCTGTGCACCCTGTAGGGCTTCGGGGTCCCTGGCCGAGTATCTTTTCCTTACTCCTTGCGGATGGGTCGCGGGGCCCTCGCCGCTTCTGCTTTCGCACTTCTAAAATAGTTTTTCCCCATTTCTAAAATAGTTCTTCCCCAGATTGCTCTCGGGGCTGCAGCGAGAGCCGAACTCCAAGAAAATAAGTAGGTCTAACTTCTCGTATTTGGGGCTTGGGCCTCGAGGAGAAGGATCTTGGTGTACTTCACCTTTGCGTTTTACTCCTGCAAACACCAGCCGCTGGCAATGAGTGGGCACTGTCCCACTTCCTAACGGGCCCCTGGCAGAGAGTGCAGGAGGCCTAGACCCGTATCGGGGTTACGATTAGCAATAGCGCCGATAGTGGTCGCTCTGCTGCCCCAGAGCAGCCAGGAACTTCAATTTTAGTTTATTTTTTTACTTGGTGGGTGAGGGGAGTAGATGCCCCAGTTTTTCTCTGTAGTGTCAACTGCTTGTCCGGAGAAATATCCTAGATTGTCTTCCATTTTGAACTGTCCACTGTCTACAAAGCCTCGTTCTCTGCTCAGAGCCTTTCTAGCCATAGCGATTTTAGACGCTCTTGGTACGAATCCCAGCATAGTTTCGTGCCAGCACTATTTTTGGAAACTATTTGTTATGGAAAGTTAGTTTTAATGCAGTTGAGATTTAATTCCTGATTTCCCCAAATGTCTTCTCATTTCTCTTTCCACTTCAATCACCCCGTATAAAAATAGACGGACTTTATTTAGTTTTTCTCTGTGACAGAATGATTCCTCTTGGAGCTGAGATCAGGAATGGTTTATCTTGATCCTTCGTTTTTCTCCCTGACTCTTATTTCCAATTGTGTCTTTTTTCTAAAGCGTGTCAGGGCTAGTCTTGCCAGATTGCCTCCTTTATTACAAGTAGTTTGACCATAATTGAATGCTTTTGAATTCTTTGATATATCATATTTTAGAAGATGTCACAGGCTTTTTGGTGGAATTAACGTTTAGCTTGTAATGATCATATTGGGTCTAAACAGTTCATTTTAGGAGTTTCATGATTAGCGTTTAGAAACCCAGGATCACTGAACGCATTGAGTATGTCCAATCTGTATCATTTTGAGCTGTGTAAGGCTGTCATCACTAGGATTCATTAGTGGTAGTACAAAACTCTTATGGAAAGGGCACCTTAAATTCTAGGAGCTAGTTTCTAGTTCTAGTAGTGTCACTAATTCCATTTATTTTGGACAAGTCAAGGTCATTGATTGCGTGATTGTGGTTTCTTCATTTGTGAATGAAAACAGTGATAACTTGAACTCACTTAAGAGAAATATTGGCTAAACATTTTTAATGCTTGGTTAACTAAAAATTATTAGTTACCACAGTATTGTATGTCATGGCTTTTGAATAGTGCTCTATATTTTGTATACTCCCTAAAGTTCATGGACTAGCTAGGGAGGAATAACCAGCTAAGTAGCACAAACTCCATTGGCAGTCAGTCAGGGAATGACTTGCCAAAGCCAAGACCGAGATAGAGAACTAAGCTAAGAACAGCTAGGCTTCTACCTAGTGATGTTCACGCAGCTTAAGCACAAAACCACCAAGTCATTAACCCTCTGAACGTTGCTCATCATATTAAATGCTACACGTGGAGCACCTCCAAAAACAAGGTTTAATTTATTTAAAGTCTAAATTCTTAAGACTGCTTTTTAAAATAAGCAAACTAATTCACAAATCATTTTTTTGAGCCCCTTCTGTCATATTATTATAGGTGCTATAGATGCAAAGTATTCCAGTTCTATTCTTGAGGAGCTCAATTTTAGGAAAGGAGATAACTGGATTAATTACTAAGCTACATAATGTTGACTTAGAGATATGAACAAGTGATGTGGGAGCATGACAGGTGCAGCAGGTAAGGCTAAAGGAGTGGTGAAGTTGCCATTTGGGAGTTGTTGGATCTTGAAGGATGAGTTTATCAGGCTGCGAGGGAGGTCCACTCAGAGAATAGTCTGAGCAAAGGCATGTGGTCAAAAGAAACCATGCTCTGTCTGGGGGTAACGTAACATTCAGTGTGGTAGAAGTATAGAGGGCTGAAGGGGACTTGTGGGAGAATAGCTCTGGAGAATTGGATTAGGTCATGTTGAGAAGGGCCTTGTTTGACTGCAGTGTGAACCTTATAAGTAGTGGGGAACTGTTAAAGACTTTTAGGCAGATGATTGATGAAGTCAGCTTTATTTTTCAGTAATTTAACTCTGGTAATATTGAACGATAGGGAAGAGATTGGTGCTAGGAGATCAATTCAGGAGCTCCTGTTATAGTCCTCCTAGTGAGAAATGAAGAGAATACACCCTAAAACAATGGACTGAAGTTTCCTAGATAGTATTGGTAGGATTGGGTGATGCCTTGCATATATATGGGGGGATGTAAGAGAAAAGAAATCAAGAATGACTTACATTGTATCTTTGGAGTTAGTTGGGTGCTCATACAATTAATCAGAAATTTTGTAAATAAGTGATTGCTCTTCATTGTGTCCTTCAATGTTATATAAATATTTCAATGTTGCTGTTACCTCAGACATTTATGAAACTAAATTTTGACATGCCATCAGATCAAGTTTAGAGGGCATACAAGAGAAACTCATTATATTATAGTCACATCTTGTTTTGGACCAAAAATGGATCTTATTCAATTTGATCACATAGACTTGGCTTTGAATAACTTTTGGTTTTTTCCAAAAGTCAAATCCATTTTCAGCAGATGAATATTTTTACACTGCGAAGAGTTTCAAAAAGAACGTGATGTGAATTCTAAAGACCTTTGGGAGACCAGTGAAATAATACTAAATTGCATATATGTGGTATATTGCAGTTTAGAGAGTGCTTTCCTATACATTTTCTCATGCAGTCCTCCCAACAACCAATAATGTAGGTATTATCAATCCTATTTTATAAATGAAAAAGCTGAAGCTCAGTGACTCACTAAGTTACACAACTTATGCAGATCTAGACCTCCAGTCTGGCTTTTTTACTTTGTCCAGTGTTCTTTTTACATTACTGTTGTTGCCTCAGTACAGAGAAGAGTTTCAAAAACAATTTGAGCCATGATTACATTTTGGGGGAGACATGTATAATGCATTTAGAAAGGGACCGGCACTAACTAGAAATAAGTTCTGGCTTGTTAATTAAAAATAAAACAAAGAAAGTACTATTACTTTCTAGCTATAACATATAAAGCACTCTTCCTGGGTGGAAAAAGAAATCTTTTCAGGGTTCCTGGTTTCACATGAAAGGCAAGGATAGATTAGATATCTACTCTTGTCATATTTCAAATAAGGTTATGCAGTTGTGCAACTAGTTTCTGTTAGGGCCTTGTGGAAAGATTACATTGGTATTTGTCTGGGAGACAATAGCACTAGACAGAGAGTGCTGTAGATTCCAACCCACATCTGCAAACTCTTGCTGGGTAGCTGAGTGACTGGATGTAGCCTGGTGTGAGGAATGCATGCCCTGCAACTTCAGAGTCACAATTACTTCAATTGATTTAAAGAGATTTGTTCCCACTTCTTTCTTTCTGGGAGTCTTGGGTACACAATGTCTGTATTCACCTCTTGCCTCCAAAGCTGGAAAGAGGGAAAAGCTGAAGGAAGTGTTGGTTGGATTATTTTTCCTTCAAATAGTGGGCCCTTCTAGTGTTCTAGTGTAGAGTGTAAGGTTCTTGAAATGTTTATGCATCTAATATCAATGGTATGAGGGACATCATGAGCTTTTTTAGAAGATCATTGGATCTTAATGTGATCTTGTATCCCCACAGTGCCTTGCACATAGTGTATACACAATAAACTTTTGTAGAATCTCAATGTATTTGGTCCCAGAGCTTCACTCTGAAAACTTTCTCAAATACCTTTGGAAAGATTCGATATAACGTGAGTTAAAGGGGTGTAGTGATCATGTGTTTTTCATAATACCATGTAAACGCTGGATCAGTTAAATTCTCTTTAGATAGAATGCCTGGGTACATTTTAGTCTCAGACTTGAAAAGCAGTTCCGGTATTGATATATACATTTCAAAAATAGCAACTTTTTAGTAGAAAACTTGTGTTACCTTCTTCAAGTACCTTTTCATGTGGATAGTAAAGAAGTCTACATTCTCATATTTTTTGCACTATTATATGACAGCCTTTTTTTTTTAAGTTTTTTTTTAAATTAATTAATTAATTTTTGGCTGTGTTGGGTCTTCGTTTCTGTGCGAGGGCTTTCTCTAGTTGCGGCGAGCGGCGGCCACTCTTCATCGCGGTGCGCGGGCCTCTCACTATCGTGACCTCTCTTGTTGCGGAGCACAGGCTCCAGACGCGCAGGCTCAGTAGTTGTGGCTCACGGGCCTAGTTGCTTCGCGGCATGTGGGATCTTCCCAGAGCAGGGCTCGAACCTGTGTCGCCTGCATTAGCAGGCAGATTCTCAACCACTGCGCCACCAGGGAAGCCCGACAACCTTTTTCATGTAAAGTTCATCCAGGTTGTCTGGAACTTGTTGGTAGTTACTAAAATGACAGCTTAATACTTGGGACCCTGCCTCCTCAAACCCCTTGTTCTTTAAACCTTTTAAATTCATCCATTTGCATCAGGTGTCTGCTTTGGCTAAGTTGTATAGTACTTAGTGTTGCCACTGGCTTATTCTGTACCCAACCCCCTTTTTAAATTTTATTTTATTTTTTACTTTATTTTATTTTTGGCCATGTCTCGTGGCATGCACGATCTTAGTTCCCCGACCAGGGATCGAACCCTTGCCCCCTGCAGTGCAAGCGAGGAGTCCTAACCACTGAACTGCCAGGGAAGTCCCCCTCTCTTTTTTTTAAACCCCTGTCTTTTAACCATCACCTCCTTTAACATCTAGCTTGAAAAAATTTGCTTTCTGTATTCCTTTGTTGAACATTACCAACTCTGATTATTCTTTTACCTTGTATTATTTGTGTTCAGCTAAAACCTTATTTTGCATTTGTGAGTAATATTTGTGATTATTCTCAAGTTATTTAAAGTTGTAGCTTTCCAACTAGAAAAAATCTCAAAGATCCTGATACTGTCATTGTTTTCATCTTATTCCTAATTTTCCCCTCCACCCCAAGTCTAACAGTAAAAAATAGAGAAGTTGATATACTGAAGTAGGTCTCTAAATGTGTATTGACTGTTGGTTCTCTTATCTTTCAGACGTGTTGGCCATCATTGCCTCCGTGCCCACCTTAGTCCTCTGCTCTGTATCAGAAGGTAAGTTTCTAAATATGGAGATTATTATTAACCTTTTTTTCATTAGGGAAAAGCAGTAGGTTGTTGACTGATATTTTGGGGATATGTACGAAAGCAGGTAATTGTAGATGGTTCGCTGAAAATTTAGTGATTGTGGTCCCTATTTTTCTCATCTGGTAGTAGAAGAAGGAAGGATAAGACTATATCTTTGTTTTTTTCTTAATTTTCCTCACTTTAAGCTTTTCTGCTATATCTGACTTTATTGATTTGCATTTTGGGCAGGTCCCAGGCCGTAGTCTTTATATCTGTTTCTTTCTGCTATATTCATTTCTAGTCTATTGACTTCAACAATTGTCTCTTTGTGGTTCTTTTCTTTTTTAACGTTTAATTTTAGAAATATTTTGTACTTCCAGGGAGTTCCCTAGTGGTCTAGTGGTTAGGATTCAGTGCTTTCACTGCCACAGCCCGGGCTCAATCCCTGGTCGGGGAACTGAGGTCCCGCAAGCTGTGTGGTACTGCCGGAAAAAAAAAAAAAAAGAGAGATAGAAATATTTTGATAATTGGTACTTTCAGAAAAGTTGGAAGAATAGTACAAGGAGGTTCTGTATACCTTTCACCTATATTCATCAGTTGTTAACATTTTGCTGTGTTTACCTATCACTCTATATATTTTAGGTTGTGCTATATGAAATTGCCATTTTTGTGGGTCAAAACTGGCCTAGTAGTGACAATTTAGTGTGGTTCAGCACAATTTAATTATTGTGATTATTTTCTCTGAATTCTTTGAGATTAAGTTGCAGACATCATGACCTTTTACTTCTAAATACTTCTAAGGGAATTTCCTGGCGGTCCAGTGGTTGGGACTCCGAGCTTCCACTGCAGGGGGCACCAGTTCTATTCCTGGTCGGGGAACTAAGATCCCACATGCTGTGTGATGCGGCAAAAAAAAAAAAAAACAACTTCTCTTAAGATCAAGAGCATTATCTTATAAAACACAGTATAAAAAAAAAACAAAAAAACACAGTATAATTATACAAATGCAATTATCAAATTCGGCAAATTTAACATTGATGTAATCTTATCTGATATACAGTTGTTTTTCATATTTTCCAGTTGTCCCAAATAATGTACTTTATAGAAATACAGTCCACCTGTCCCCCATCCAAGATCTAATTAGGCTCACATATTATATTTAGTTGTCATATTTCTGTAGTATCCTTTAACCTGGAACTATTTCTTAGCCTTCCTGTGTCTTTTATGACATTGACATTTTTGAAGAATACAGGTCAGTTATTTTGTAGTCTCTTAAGTTAGGTTTGTCTGATTGTTTTCAAATGACTAGATTCAGGTTATCCATTTTTGGCAAGAGTAATACATAAATGATGTTGTATTCTCAGTACATCACATCAGGGGCATATGATGTCATTTGTCCCATTAGTGATTTTAACTTTGATCATTTGAATACAGAAATGTCTGCTAAATTTTTTCCCAGTATGGAGATACTGTTTTTAACTTTTGCAATTAATAAGTAATCTATGGGGAAGTATTTTCTTGAGGGGGATAGATCATGTTTAATATAGGCACATAGTAAGTTAAAGTGTTGAACACAGCTGTTTAACAATTGGCTTCAGGGACTTCCCTGGCAGTCCAGTGGTTAAGACTCTGCACTTCCACTGCAGGGGGCGCAGGTTCGATCCTGGTAGGGGAACTAAGATCCCATATGCCCCACAGTGTGGCCAAAAAAAAAGGAAAAAGAAAAGAAAAAGAAAAAAACAGTTGGCCTCAACCTAGCCCAGTGACAAGGAAAACCAAGAAGCTATTCAGAGGTACTGAGCTGAATCCAGTTCTTGATTTTTGAGAACCTAAAAAGGAGTCTTGAAGAGCCAGATGAGAGCAGGTGGTAATGTATGAGATATCACCCATGGCCTGGGAAAAGGATAATCCATTTATGTAAATGGTTTTGAAATATTATATTTTCCCTGCTGCCCAACAAGAAAGAAGTTTAGCCTCCATTACTGGACCTGTGTGTTGGGGGATTGGAAAGAAGTGTTATCCTCTGATATGACCTCATTGGGTGATTGAGGTTATTAATAACTGAGTCAAACTTGGCAGAAAGATAAGGTGAGTGGACAAACCATGTTTTCCTAATACATAGGTTCATCTAGCCCAGCTTACCTTTTTATATTTTAACTTTTTGTTATGTGAAAATTTAAACCAAGTTTACTTTTAATCATTTTAAAACCTTTTGGTTTTATTTTAGTGCTGTCCCTTTGGGAACCACAGCCAAAGAAGAGATGGAGAGGTTCTGGACTAAGAACACTGGTTCAAACCGTCCTTTGTCTCCCCATGTCACTATCTACAGGTAAGGGCTCTGGAACCAGGGGATTTAGTAGTAATGGATAAAAGTTCTGGAGGTTGCCCCATAGCCTCCCTGATTATTTCCCTTAGGCCTTTTTTATAACAAGATGACTAAATTCTCTCTTCTGGCCTTAGAAGGGTAATCTAGCCTGCAAAACTACTATTTGGAAAATTCTGGTAAGTCAAAATGTAATTCCTATTAATTAAAAAAATTTATTTTGAAACAATTTCAAATTTACATAAATGTTGCAGAAGTAGTGCACTGTGTTCCTCTATACCTTTATGCAGATTCCCAATGTGTTGTAACATGTCTGAATGATTTAAGAACAAGTGCAGTGTTGATGATACCCCATTATTCCTGTATTAGATTTCTATTGCTGCTGTCACACGTTACTACAAACTTGGTGGCTTACAACAGCACATTTATTATCTTACAGTCCTGTAGGTCAAACTCTGGCTCATGTCTTACAGGGCTAAAATTAAGGTGTTAGCAGGGCTGCATTCGTTTCTGGAGGCTCTAGGGGAGAATCTGTTTCCTTGCCTTTTCCAGTTTCTGAAGGCTGTTCTGAATTCTTTGGTTTGTGGTCTTCCTCCATCTTCAAAACCAGCAGTGGTGGGTCAAGTTCTCTCATCCTATCACTTTGAACCTGCTTCATTGTCACATTTCTTCTCTAACTCCCTACTTCTGCCAGACCCTTCCACTTTTAAGGACTTTAAAAGGATTATATTGGGCCCATCCAGCTAATCCAAGATAGTCTCCTTATCTTAAGGTGAGTTTATAGCAACCTTAATTTCACCTGTAACCTTAATTCCCCTTTGCCATTTAAGGTAAATACTCACAGGTTTCAGGGATTAGAATGTGGACATCTTTCTGCCTACCACAATCCCTTAATACTTGAGTGTATGTTTCCTAAATTCAAGGAAACTCTCCATACTACAACCGTCACAGTCAAAATTAACATGGTCATTTTTAAGTCTTTTGTCATTTACAGACAGTTCTGGGTGTACTCTGATGATTTTGCAAATATGTTCCTATAAAAGAGTTTCATCTTCAAGAAATTCATGGAAAAGACTCTGACAAGTACAGGTTTCTGGTAACTGACTGTACTGCTGAACTGAATGAATAAGCATTTTCAGAACTCTAATGAAAAACTGATGAACTCATAAAAGTGCTAAGAAAAGATCAAGATGAAAAAAAAGAAATTAATTACATGGGACTGAGTGAACTGATGAGGATGAGTATAATTTTTGTGACTTTCTGTCTGAATTAAAAAAAAAAAAAAATCCCACAAGGACTCAGAGGAAAAGAATATACAAATCAATTTTCACTGCAAAGTAAAGGAGCTGTTACAGTGGAGGATTACTGGACTGAATGTCAATGTTATGACATAGTATAAGTGTGTTTCATGTTTGGTAATTGCAATCATTGTTGCTTTTGTTGTGGTCAAAAAAAAAAAAAAGTATATATAAATAATATCTGCTCATGGTAAAAATGTCAAACTGCAGAGTAAATTATAAAGTGAAAAGTAAAAGTTTTCCTCTATCTCAAAAAAAAAAAAAAAAAAAAAAACATTGATCCAGTGTTACCATCTAATCCTCAGATCCCATTCAGATTTTGCGAGTTGTCCCAATAATGTCCTTTATAGGTCCAAGAGCCAACTCACGATCATGTATTACATTTAGTTGTCTCTTTAATCTCCTTCAGTATGGAACAATTTTTAGCCTTTCTGTATCTTTTATGATCTTGACAGTTTTAGGATGTTTCCCAGTTTGGGGTTTATCTGATGTTTTCTTGTGTTTATGCATTTTTGGCAGGAATACCTCTGAAGTGATGCAATGTTCTTCTTAGTGCATCCTATCAGAGGGTGACACATGATGATGATTTATCCCATTGGTAGTGATGTAACTTTTTTTTTAAAGATTTATTTATTATTTATTTATTTATTTAATTTATTTATCTTTGGCTGCATCAGGTTTTAGTTGCAGCATGTGGGATCTTCGTTGTGGTGCATGGGCTTCTCTCTAGTTGTGGCGTGCGAGTTTCCTCTTCTCTAGTTGTGGCATGCGAGTTTTCTCTTCTCTAGTTGTGGCGCA
This sequence comes from Balaenoptera acutorostrata, assembly GCF_949987535.1. Classification (NCBI taxonomy): domain Eukaryota; kingdom Metazoa; phylum Chordata; class Mammalia; order Artiodactyla; family Balaenopteridae; genus Balaenoptera; species Balaenoptera acutorostrata. The sequence continues at coordinate 118,917,392 of NC_080064.1, forward strand.
CAGGCTCCAGGGTGCACGGGCTCTGTAGTTGTGATGCATGGGTTCCAAAGCACATGGGCTCTGTAGTTTGTGGCACACAGGCTCTAGTTGAGGCACTCGAGCTCAGTAGTTGTGGTGCACGGGCTTAGTTGCCCCGTGGTATGTGGGATCTTAGTTCCCTGACCAGGGATCGAACCTACATCCCCTGCATTGTAAGGTGGATTTTTTACCACTGGATCACCAAGGAAGTCCCTGGTTGGTGATGTAACTTTTTATCACTGGTTAAGGTGTGTCTGCCAGGTTTCTCCACTATAAAGTTAATGAATAAAGATGTATTTATTAATTCTTATTTTGTGGGGTGGTACTCTGAGACTATAATGTTCTATTTCTCGTCAGATGTTTACCCATTAGCATCTTTCGATGGTAGTTGCCTGAATCAGTTATTACTGTGATGGTTGCCAAATTGTGATTTTTCTAATTCCATCATACCTTGTTTATTACTATAGGGTAAAGCTTGCTTGCTTGCTTTCTCTCTCTCTCTCTCTCTTTCTTTCTCCAGGATTTCTAACAGGAAAAACTCTTCTCTACTCTTATGACACCAACTAAAGGAAAGACACTAATGTTTCCTCTCTACTCTCAATACTTCTGATACCAAACGTGTACGGGTTTTCCCACATCAACCAATTTTTCAACTCTCCAGAAACCAACTGGGTGTCCGACAATTCAGTTATGACACTAACTACTTGGAGTTAGCACAGACCCCCCAGGTTAGAGGCTCAGTCCCACAAGACTGCCTGCCACTTCGGATGCCAATCGCAAGTCCCAGGTTGTCACCTGTACTTCTAACTAATCAACTATAAATCAAGAGTTTTCACAACACCCTCTGTGGATTCAATAATTTGTTAGAATGGCCCAAAGAACTCAGAAACATTTATTTAAATTTACTTGTTTATTATAAAGGATATTACAGATGATACAGATGAATAGCCAGGTGCCCTTTTTGGTAGTTCCGTGTCTGGAAGGATCCTGAGCACACTAGCTTCTGTCCCCATGGAGTTGCGGTGCACTACCTTCCTCTCGTGGATGTATTTACCAGCCTGAAAACTTCCCAAACCCTGTACTTTGGGGATTTTTATGGAGGCTTCAACACGTAGGCATGATCAATTATTAACTTAATCTCTAGCCCTTCCCTCCCCGGGAGGAGGTGGGGGTGGGGCTGAAAGTTCCAAGCTTCTGGTCATGGTTTGGTCTTTCTGGGGACCAACCCCCATCCAGAGTCACCTCATTAGAACAAAGATGGCTCTTACCACCCAGGAAATTCCAAGGGATTTAGGAACTGTGTGTCAGGAACCAGAGCCAAAGACCAAATAAAAAGATACTCCTAGCACCCCTATCACTCAGGAGATTAATAAGGGTTTTAGGAGCGCTGTGTCAGAAACTAGGAACAGATATATATATACACATATATATATAGACTTCCTTGGTGGCGCCTGCCAATGCAGGGGACACGGGTTCGAGCCCTGGTCTGGCAAGATCCCACGTGCCGCGGAGCAACTAAGCCCATTAGCTACGACTACTGAGCCTGCGCTCTAGAGCCCATGAGCCACAACTACTGAAGCCCACGCTCCTAGAGTCCTTGCTCTGCAACAAGAGAAGCCACCGCAATGAGAAGCCCGTGCACCACAACGAAGAGTAGCCCCCGCTCACCACAACTGGAGAAAGCCCGTGAGCAGCACCGAGGACCCAACGCAGCCAAAAATTAATTAATTAATTAATTAAAAAATATGTATATATATATTTTTTCCTATTATTGCACAATTCCTATTTTGCCCAAAGAGTTACACTGTTACTCTGATTTATTTTGTTGTTCAGATTGTCCCAGACTTAGCTAGTGGGAGTTCTTTCAAGATGGCTCCTGTGAAATCAAGGTCTGCGTGCTATATGTGCTCATTGCTACCAGGATATCATTGCTTCTAGGCTGTTTCAGTAGATAGAGCTATGAGATATATGTATGAATACACACATGTACATGTGTATATGTGAGTATATACATATGCATACGTACATCTATTTCTGTTAATTTGTTGTCTTCAGAAGTAGCATTGATGGCTGTTATGCTGGTGTCTTCCCAAAAAACCCCTATAGATCTGCTCCTTTCTAGCTAACTCAGCAAATCATCTTGAGCTCAGCTACCGTCTTTACTTGGGTTCCTGCCAGGGAGGCTGGTCATTTTTTAACCACCTCCACAAATACCACAACCCTTCAGATTTTTTCCAAGCCAGATTCCAGAAATAATTCTGATTGAACAGTAGAAATTGGCCATTCTGCTAAAACAGAAGATTAATAAGTGTTCTCAATCCTTGCTACTTTATGGTAAAACTTTTTTTTAAGAGATGAAAGATGTGGGGGAGGATTATAATGATGAAGAACTTCTCAAATTATTTTGAGTCTATATTTAAAGCCCTGGCCTTTTTTCACAGGTCATATAACAAACAGTAATAAGCTGATGAGACGAGACTCAAACTACCTTGTTTGCTCTTCTGGTTATGAAACTCTAGACATATTTATGGGAAAAAAAAATAGCAGGAAACATAGAGCTGTTTCCAAGGTGAAATGTCTGGGAAAGATGTCTGAGATATCTGGAATCATATATTTTCTGTTCCTAACTTTTATAGATTTTTGGAGGTGGCATGGAAGTATATGGTCAAATTAGCCCTTTCTGAAGTACTCTTTTTTTTAAATTTTTTTTAAAATAAATTATTTATTTATCTATTTTTGGCTGCGTTGGGGCTTTGTTGCTGCACGCAGGCTTTCTCTAGTTGTGGTGAGCAAGGCCCGTGCAGAGCACGGGCTCTAGGCTTGCGGGCTTCAGTAGTTGTGGCTCATGGGCTCTAGAGCGCAGGCTCAGTAGTTGTGGTGCATGGGCTTAATTACGCTGCAGCATGTGGGATCTTCCGGGACCAGGGCTCGAACCCGTGTCCCCTGCATTGGCAGGCGGATTCCTAACCACTGTGCCACCAGGGAAGTCCCTGAAGTATTCTTTATCTCTTTTTTTTTTCTTTTTCTTTTTTTTTTTAAATTAGTGATGTCAGAGCTTTTATTTGTTTTCCTTTTTTTAATTCTTTTGTGCATTTCTTTTTTTTTAAAATAAATTTATTTATTTATTATTTATTTATTTTTGGCTGTGTTGGGTCTTCGTTTCTGTGCGAGGGCTTTCTCTAGTTGCGGCAAGCGGGGGCCACTCTTCATCGCGGTGCGCGGGCCTCTCACTATCGTGGCCTCTCTTGTTGCGGAGCACAGGCTCCAGACGTGCAGGCTCAGTAGTTGTGGCTCACGGGCCTAGTTGCTCCGTGGCATATGGGATCTTCCCAGACCAGGGATCGAACCCGTGTCCCCTGCATTAGCAGGCAGATTCTCAACCACTGCGCCACCACGGAAGCCCCCTCTTTATCTCTTAATAAATTAAGTCAGTTTATCAAAGTAAATGTGTGTATTGGGATTATGTTATTAGGAAAACAAGTCATTCTAAAGGACGTTAGAAAAATAGTTTTAAAAACTTAAGAGTTAGAAATGTTCTTAAATTTTAATTTAATCTTCAACCTCATTGGTTTTAAGACTGCTACTTGGGGCTTTGGATATTCCATTAAGCTTCTGCAGATAGTTGTGTGGGGCTGGCCAACATGCAGATTGCACTGTAGGCCCTTAGTTCTGGATAACCAAAGCAACTTGACTTCAAGGATTTTGCATTTGAAAAAAGGGTGCTGCTCAAAAAATAATAATAATAAAAAAATTAAAATAAAGAAGTTTAAAAGCCACTATTGTACCTAATGAGTGAATTTCCTCTGCAGTATTTTCATAAATGGATGTCTACCTATGCTTGCACACCTCCAGAGACAAGGAACTCACTACCACCCTTTTCCAATTTGGGAATTTCTCTTATTATCAGAAAGACCCTCATTTTATTGAACTTACTACAACTTATATCTTCTGTACAGTGGTTCTAGTTCTACCTTGAACCATATAAAATAGATCTAAGTCCATTTTTTTTCTGACAACCTTTATTGACGTTGAGTATCTTTTTATGTGTTTATTGGCCATTTGTATATCTTCTTTGGAGAAATGTATCTTCAAGTCCTATGCTCATTTTTAAGTTGGGTTGTCTTTTTACTTTTTTTAAATTGTGCTAAAATGTATATAACATAAAATTTGCCAGTTTAGCCATTTTTAAGTGTATAGTTCAGTGGCATTAAGTACATTCACATTGCTGTACAACCATCACCACTATTCATGTCCAGAATCCTCTCATCTTCCGAAGCTGAAACTATACAATAATTCCATTCCCCTCTGCCCCCCAACCCCTGGCAACCACCATTCAAGTTTCTGTCTCTATAAATTTGACTACTCTAGGTACCTCATAAGGTAGAATCATATAATGTTTGTCCTTTTGTATCTGGCTTCTTTCATCTGGCATAATGTCTTCAAGGTTCATCCATGTTGAAGAATGTGTCAAAATTCCATTCCTTTTTAAAGCTGAATAATATCCCATTTTACGTATATACCACATTTTGCTTATCCATTAATTCGCCCATGGATTTTTGTGTTGTTTCTATCTTTTGGCTCTTGTGAATAATGCTGCTATGAACATGGGTGTACAAATATCCCTTTGAATCTCTGATTTCAATTCTTTTGGGTATATCCTTGAAGTGGAATTGCCAGATCATATGGTAATTCTATATTTAATTTTTTTTAATATAAATTAATTTTTTTCTTTATTTTTGGCTGCGTTGGGTCTTCTTTGCTGTGCGCAGGCTTTCTCTAGTTGAGGTGAGCGGGGGCTACTCTTCGTTGCGGTGCGTAGTTTCTCATTGTGGTGGCTTCTCTTGTTGCGGAGCATGGACTCTAGGTGCATGGGCTTCAGTAGTTGTGGCTTGCGGGCTCTAGAGCACAGGCTCAGTAGTTGTGGCACATAGGCTTAGTTGCTCCGCAGCATGTGGGATCTTCCCAGACTAGGGCTCAAACCTGTGTTGCCTGCACTGGCAGGCAGATTCTTAACCACTGCGCCACCAGGGAAGTCCCTATATTTAATTTTTTGAGGAAGCAACATACTGTTTTCCACAAGGGCTGCACTGTATACATTTCCACCAGCAGTGCACAAGGGTTCCAATTTCTCCACATCCTTGCCAGCATTTGTGGTTTGCTGTTTTTGTTGTTGTTGTTTTAATAATAGCCATCCTAATGGATGTGAAGAGGTATTTCATTACGGTTTTGATTTGCATTTCTCTAATGATTAGTGATGCTGAGCATCTTTTCATATACTTACTGGCCATTTATATATCTTCTTTGCTTTTTACTTTTTTGGTGGTATTGTTTGCAGCATAATGTTAGGTCACTTGCTGAAAATCATATATCTTATGTCTCTAGCTTTTCCTTGATTAACATTCTACTAACAGTCAAAAAAGGAAAAAAATTGAACACACTTCAAATCAGTAGATATTTGTTAATTGCTCACAGTGTGCTTGGTACTTTTTTAGGAGTTGGAAATACAAAGATGAATAAGATATAATCTGTGTTCAAAAGGATCTCAGTATTTCCTGAAAAAAAATTTTCCAAAGGGAAATCATACTGGCTCCTAGTGATCATCTCTTCTGTAAGTGAATTTAAACAATCTTGATTTTCTGTGCTTGACTCTTATCTAATGTTTGAAAGGAAATAGTGGGGATGATCTGTCTCTGCTCCATGATGTCTGAGGCCTCAACTAGAGAACACAAGGCTGGGACTGAAATAATTTGAAGATCCGTTTACTCACATGTCTTAGGTTGATTCTGGCTCTTAGAGGGGACTTTGTTTTTCTCTCTACATGGGTCTTGTTACATGATCTCTCTGCTGAGGCTATTTTGGGCTTCCATATTGCATAAGAGAGGGATGGACGAAGGGATGGAGGGATAGAAGGAGGGCAAGTGATTTGGAACACATGCAGTGTCAGTTCTGCTGCATTCTATATCTTGAGGCAGTCAGTCATGAAGTCCTGCCCAGAGTCAAGGGGCTAAATGTAAATACTTGCCTGATGAGGAGTGACAAGATTCTGGAAGATCATGTGAGACTGGAAATAATATCATGGTTGTTTGGAAAATAAAATCTCCCTTACCTACTCAGTACTAGGCTAACCAGGCTATGGTTTTAACCATTTTTAAAATTTTTTTAAAAAAATTAATTAATTAATTAATTAATTAATTTTTGGCTGCATTGGGTCTTCATTGCTGCGTGCTGGCTTTCTCTAGTTGCGGCGAGCAGGGGCTGCTCTTCGTTGTGCATGGGCTTCTCATCGTGGTGGCTTCTCTTGTTGCAGAGCACGGGCTCTAGGTGCACGGGCTTCAGTAGTTGTAGCACATGGGCTTAGTTGCTCCGCGGCATGTGGGATCTTCCCGGACCAGGGCTCGAAACCGTGTCCCCTGCACTGGCAGGCAGATTCCTAATCACTGCGCCACCAGGGGAGCCTAACCATTTTTTTAAAATTAGGGTAACATTTGACTCCCATTTTCCATTTCAATATGTCTAAAAGATTACTGGAACAGTGCATATGTTCCATGTGTTAGCTCTTGGGATTTAATTCATCTTGCCAGGAGCCCTAAGTGCACTTGGAATGCTAAACAGTGTCTTATAATTTCCCCACTTTTTTTTTTTCTTTCAAATCAATATTTGTTCTGTCTTTTTCAGTCTGATAATCATTCTCTTTGACAAATAAAATAGTTGAGCAATCTGCTTTGCACTCTGTCATCCATTAACATAAAATTGTCAACCCCAGTTAGGAGGCTGTCTTTCCCTGAATACAATTTTAAAAGCCCCTTGTTGTTGTCCTTGACATTTTTGCAAGCCTCAGCTCATTCTGGGTTTTAGTCTCCTGATTCTTCTAATCAGATTATGCCATTGTTCTCCACTTGTCCTTTGTTATGAGGCTCTTCTTCTGCCTTTTATATTTATCTTGTTAGTCTGAGTTAATCAGAGTGGTGTCTAGCCAGTTTTTTTGGTTTCTTTAGACATTACTCCTTTCTTACAGTGACCATTTTTAATACATAGAATTTCCTTTTGTGGTCCTTTCAACCTACTTGAGTTGCTTCCCTTTAGAGTATGGAGTACGTGGTCTGATTATGCTCTGCATTCCCTATCTAAGCTGACTTTCCAGGATGAATGTTAACTTTATCCAAAGATGCCTGTTCTTTCCATTTCACTAACCAGTTCCCTCTTGAGCATGAGCACTAGGTCCAGAATGTAGCAGTGTTGGTTGTCCTTCCATGGAAATGCTTTGGCAGATAGACAAATCAGAACATGATTGATTGATTGATATTAATTAATTAGTTTATTTATTTTTGACTGTGTTGGGTCCTCGTTGCTGCGCGCGGGCTTTCTCTAGCTGCGGCAAGTGGGGACTACTCTTCGTTGTGGTACGCGGGCTTCTCATTGTGGTGGCTTCTTTTGTTGTGGAGCACGGGCTCTGGGTGCATGGGCTTCAGTAGCTGTGGCTTGCAGTCTCTAGAGCGCAGGCTCAGTATCTGTGGCACATGAGCTTAGTTGCTCTGCGGTATGTGGGAATCTTCCTGGACCAGGGATTGAACCCGTGTCCCCTGCATTGGCAGGCGGATTCTTAACCACTGCGCCACCAGGGAAGTCCCAGAACGTGCTTTAAAAAGTGGTTTGGGGCTTCCCTGGTGGCGCAGTGGTTGAGAATCTGCCTGCTAATGCAGGGGACACGGGTTCGAGCCCTGGTCTGGGAAGATCCCACATGCCACGGAGCAGCTGGGCCCGTGAGCCACAACTACTGAGCCTGCGCGTCTGGAGCCTGTGCCCCGCAACGGGAGGGGCCGCGATAGTGAGAGGCCCGCGCACCGCGATGAAGAGCGGTCCCTGCACCGCGATGAAGAGTGGCCCCCACTTGCCGTAACTAGAGAAAGCCCTCGCACGAACTGAAGACCCAACACAGCCAAAAATAAAGAAATAAATAAATAAATTAAAAAAAAAAATGTTTCCCCAACAAACACTCTACCCTTTAAAAAAAAAAAAAAAAAAAGTGGTTTGATGACAATGTATTTTAAAACTACTGTGGATTAAGAACATATACTAAATCCAGCAAAATGGGATTTTAAATTTGGGATAGGTAATTTATTAGGGAAAGACTGATATGCTCAATTTGGATATTTTGGGGTATATAATAAGAAAGATCATGGATGACTGTATGTTATATGAAACAGTGGATAAATAAAACTCAGGTTTTCTTCTACTTCTGTCTTATGACTGGAGAAATGGAAGGACCCAGGTGGTTGTAATCTAGTGTTTATTTTCTAACTATATGCAACTTTAATGTTTTTGACCCATGTTCCTTCTTCTTATGAAAGGAGGAGTTTGAGTTTTAATTGATTCCTCCTCTCAGCTCTGTTAGTGATGCAATCTCGAAAAGGGAGTAATGCTTCTCCTTAAATAAATCATTGTTCTTATTTTCAAATTAGAGAGTGGAAACACAGGAATGTGAAAGCTGTTTGCTTTTGTTTTGTGATAAATGGTTGCCTATTTCCGAAGTGGTTTATATTCTCTTTGCCAAGACGGACTCTCTACTATGGTGTCATCTATTCCTTTTTTTAATTGCTTTTTTGTGTTTCTTTTTAGATGGTCTCTTCCCATGGCTATGTCCATTTGCCACCGTGGCACTGGTATTGCCTTGAGTGCAGGTATGTATATGTGTTTTTATGCGCACGTGAACACACAAACACACACACACATACTGCTTTGAAAAACTTTTCTGTTTCTTTGGCTCTTGGCAATGCCTCCTTGGCAATGCCTCCTCAGAAACTTGATTTAGCGAAAATGATAAGTCATTTAAGCTTATTGTTTGTTCATTTCTTTAACAATTAATTATGAGTTCACACAGTGCTCAGGTTCTTTTCTTAGCCAATTTTTATTCTTTTTTTAATTCTTTTTCTTACTTTTTCTTAGCTAATTTTTAAATCATCCCTAGCATGTCCTGATGGTATGTTTAGTGACATTACAGAGAACAGATATACAAATATAATGGAGGTAGACTGGCTGACTGACCAAACACAGTCCAAGATTAATCATCAACCTTATTCTTTCAGAAACTCAGTTTTAGCACCCAGTTTTGGTCACCTAGAATTGATCAGGTGCAAAAACATTAACTCATTCTCCAATCTCAAAAAATCTTGGTTACAAATCAGAATGTCTATTTATTTATTTATATAATATGAAATACAGCTGCAGAGTGAGTCGTATGCTGGTCTTAGTGCATCCTTTTCAGGTAGTAAGGTTTGTTACAGGTAGGATGTACAGATTATAGTCAGGTTTCTGGAGTCTGATGGATCTTTCCACAGTAGGGAAGTACCTTATAAGAGGATCAGCTGTATTTTTAAAGTTTTCTCTGGCTAGTGCTGGAGACATGGACATATTTTTGTTTTTCATAATATCCTTTGGGCCCCCTCCTAGGCTTCCGTAGAGTATGTTTTCACTGAAGTGGTCATCAACAGGACTAGTGGCTCAAATATAGGGATCCTGTATTTAGGGAGCTGCTGCTGAGACATTGGAGAAATTACCCAAAACTAAGTCTCTGCTATTCACAATTAGATTAGTTTTGTTGGTAAGCAAGTAAAGATAGGAACCCCTATCTAAGATCCGATGTTATCATTCCTTTGTTACCATTCCTTAGGTTATTATATAACTTGTAATTATTTTATTTGCTTAGTTTTTATAAATCTGTCTCTTTTATTAGGCTGTAAACTCTTCACAGAGTAGGAACTGCATCTATCTTATTTACCTTTCATATCCTCTAGCACTCAGTAGGTGCTTAGTAAATCTTTATTTACTAAATGAGTACAACCATGTAAATCACTTTGCTCATAGTGGTCATTTCAGATATGTTCGTTCCTTCTAACTTCTAATTAATCTCCTGTTATGCATTAGAAATTGGATAGTGATAATAATAGCCTCTACCCTCAAGGGTGAAAGAGTCTAAGGAGTAAGACAAATAAATATTTAGAATGCACTGTGATAACTTTTTAATAGAGGTATGAGATCCCAGAGGAGAGAACAACTCTGCAGGAATTGGAGAACTTGAAAGAAGGATGAGTAGGCGAATTCATGAAAAGGAGGTAGAGGAGGACTTTCCAATGGACAGACTACCTTATGCAAAGGCACAGGGTTTGGAAAGCATCCAGAGTCCTGGATAATGATAACTAGATCTGCTTGTTTAAGAGTTGTGTTATGGGAGAAGCAGCAAAAGATAAGGCTGGAAAGTGCACCAGACAGTAAAGGACTTTGACTGCTGTGCTGAGAAGTTGGAACTTGATCCCGTAAACCATGGGAAGTCATAAAAGGTTCATGTTCTCACTTGTTTGGCCTAGACAAATCCATGATTAGGTATTTATTCAGACTATAGAGATTTTGTGGCCGATATATAAATTCTATAAAGCATGTTGAACTAAAAAAGCATGATGACACTAGTTTGACTTTATATAGAATTTATTGAGGAAGACCTTTACAAGCAGTCCTTTAAAAGGTGGAGAGAGAAGGCTAGTAACACTCTTTCATTGCTTAGATTCTGTAGGGATTAAAATACTCGTGATTTTTCATAGTGACAGACAGTATAAAAATCTAGGTGAAATTAGGTAAATTGCTTGAGAATGGCAGGTAGCTGAAGCTGCAATGTGAATGAGACTGGGAAAGGGTTATCAAGATGCAACATACAACAATAAAAAGAATGAGATTCGAAAAAGAAAATATGAGTGCCAAACAACAGATATTTTAGAGGAATACAACTATAAATAAATTGTACAATTAACTTGAATGGGTAGAAGAATGGTCCTGAATGTTTTGGATAGTCTTTAAAAACAGGTTAGATTGGAGAATCAGAACTTCAGTGAAAGGTCACTTGACTGTATAGGCAAACCTACTGCTCAGGCAATCGTTTCTTTTCTAGAAAAGCCAAAGGACTTATAGATATATAAAGTAACTAATGGAACTCTGAAATGACTGTTTTTTTCATCTGGGCTTTTAATGAGATGGGACCGGAGTTATTGATTCTCAAATGTGATGTGTTATACCCTGGTCATTCCCCACTGAGGCAGTTTAGAGAAAGAGAAAAGAGCACAAACTTTGGAGTTAGATCTGAGTTCAATTCCAACTCTGTCACTAACTAGCTACTGTATCATCGCTTCCTTTTCTGGTTATAATAATGCCTAGTTAGGACTGTGAGAATTAAATTAAATATATAAAATTCGAGCTGTAAATCAGGGTTCCCATGACCCCTTCCTCAGGTTTGATAATTTGCTAGAAGAGCTCACCATAACTCAGGAAGACACTTTATTTAGACATACTGTTTTGTTTCTTTTTTTTTTTTTTTTTGGGCCATGTGGCTTGTGGGACCTTAGTTCCCTGACCAGGGATTGAACCTGTGCCCCCTGCATTGGAAGTGTGGAGTCCTAACCACTGGACCGCCAGGGAAGTCCCAAGTCATACTGGTTTTTAAAATAAAGGATCAACTTCTTTATTTTATTTTATTTTTTAAACTTGCTTCAGAACTTTTTTTTTTTTTGGCTGCATTGGGTTTTCGTTGCTGCGCTCAGGCTTTCTCTAGTTGCGGCGAGTGGGAGCTACTCTTCGTTGCAGTGCATGTGCTTCTCATCACGGTGGCTTTTCTTGTTGCGGAGCTCGGGCTCTAGGAGCGCAAGCTCAGTAGTTGTGGCGCACAGGCTTAGTTGCTCCGCGGCATGTGGGATCTTCCTGGACCAGGGCTCGAACCCGTGTCCCCTGCATTGCAGGTGGATTCTTAACCACTGCGCCACCAGGGAAGTCCTCAATTCCTTTATTTAAAAAACCAAACAGAGGAGATACACAGGGCAAGGTATGGGGGAGCAGAGAGGGGAGTGTGTATGGAGCTTCCACGCCCTCTCTGGGCACACCACTCTCCCAGCACATCTTTGTGTTCAGTGACCTGGAAGCTGTCCGAGTCCTGTAGTTTAGGGGGTTTTATGGTGGCTTCATTGCCTAGGCAAGGTTGATTAAATCATTGGCCATTGGTGATTAGCTCAATCATCAGCCACTCCCAGGTGTGGTGGGGTTGGGGGAGGGAGGTGGACAGGGAACGGGAGGGGGAGGTATGGGACTAAAAGTCCCAATCCTCAAATCATGCCTTGGTCTTTTTGGCAGCTAGACCCCATCCTGAAGCTGTCTAGCCGCCCGCACCCGGCGCCCCCGCCCAGCTACTAATTATCTCATTAGCATACAAAAAAACTTTCCTTTCACTCCAGAGATTACAAGGGTTTTAGGAGCTGTGTGCCAGGAACTGGGAAAAAGACCAAATACGTATTTCTTATTGTATCACATCTTCAAACAAGGAATATCAATAAGTTAATCAGAAGCGATTTTGGCCAAAGCTTTCCTTTTACAAATGAAAAGTATATGAGAAGAAATTAAATATGAAATTTCCTAAATCATCCTCTGATGTCTAGTGTACTGGGAGGCAGGAAATAGCCTCTCCTCCTAGAACCTGAGTGCCTGAGGAGGGACTCCTCTAACAGCCAAACAATTTAAATTATGAAAACAAAGCCACTGAAGCTGTCCCATCTAATCACTAAGAAAAATTAAATGGTGCTTTCACTTGGCTGCCAGGACCAATTTCAGCCTGCTCCTCTGTAGTTAAGTGCTACATACAGAACTGTGCGGATTGTCAGTAAGTCCTATTGCCACTTCCAGAAGCCATCATAAGTTCCTTCAGACACTTCTTCCCAGCAAGCCTCTGCAGATGTCACTGCAGAGACAGTGAATGAAAACATCTAAAAGGGACTTGGTGGACCTGTCCAAATGATGATTAAAACTCAGGTTGGCAGTACCTGATTGCTGTCTTAACTAAAGTGTTGTCAAACTAATCTCATCATATATTCTGCCTGTCTGCTTCCCTGCAGCCTTGTGGGGGGGTGGGGTGCGTGGCGGGCCGGAGTATTCATGCATTGAGGGAAAACAAAGCATTTCTGAGAAGCATTTTCTCTTCTGGTGACAATCAGTTTTGCCAGGTCATCCCCTCTTGACAATTCAAGGACCAAGACATGGAATAGGAAGGGCTGAGAATGAGATTTTTAGCTACAAATGATCAGACATTTTCTGAGAGGTAAAAGATTAAATATTGCAACTATTAATGTAAATAATAATCACTACCAGGCCTGTATTAGGAACTTTATATATATGTATTTAATTTAATTCTCACAGTCCTAACTAGGCATTATTATAAGCAGAGAAGGAAGTGATGATATAGTAGCTAGTTAGTGACAGAACTGAACTCAGATCTGTCTTAACCAAAGTTTGTGCACTTTTCACTCTCTCTACACTGCCTCTGTCTGGAATGACTGGGATTCCTAACATATGACATATCACATTTGAGAATCAATAATTCATGTCCCATCTCACAAAAAGCCCAAGAGAATACAACAGTAATTTCAGAGTTCTGTTAATTACTTTGTAAATCTGTAAGTCCTTTGGCTTTTCTAGAAACGAAGCTGACAGCCTGAGCAGTAGGTTTGCCTGGTCTCTCACTGAAGGTCTGATCCTCTAATCCGACTTGTGTGAAGGTCAGTGTGGAACAGGAAGTGAGGATGGTAATGTCCAATTTAATTTCTGAGGTTTGAGATGTACGATATCCAACAACATATTAGTAAGTAACTGTGGTTATTTAAGGATAAAATTTTTTTCTTTCCATTTACAAGGATATTTTTTTCAAATAGCTGCTAAATTATTAGGACACAAATATTTAAGTTGTTTGAATCTAACTACTTAATAAACAGAACTGTTAGGTTTTTCTTTTGGCTTAGGGGCATCATGAAAAAAATTCCTGAAAACACTGAGGTACCATGGAACTGAGATAGTTTGAGAAGGTTTGGGAGGAAAATATGACCCAAGAGCATTCAAGGATCTTTGACAGTCTGGATAGATAGGAAGGTAGATGATCACAGGAGCTCCCCATTATCCTCTGAATTTCCGTGCAAACCTCAAGTTCCGAAACCTCGACAGCCACACATATGCCTCAGATACCAGGCTCAGCTCTGATCTGTGCACCAAATGTGACAGCAGTCTAATAACTGAGTCCCAGGAATGGCCACTCAGCCGCACTTACCTCTAGGAGAGCAGACGCTGATGTGGCTGCCTCCTCCTAGGGTGTGAACAGCATGTCTTCCTTCAGCCTTTGCTTCTCCTACGAATGCTATAAAATTCGGACGCATCTGAGGTTTCGTCAAAGAGCTGGAAGCCATGGTAGTTATTCTCGGCACCAGCATTCTTCCAGACTGATGGAGAAATGGACAGTGCCCAAAAGTTTTTAATTTTGATGAAGTCCAGTTTATTATTTTGTTGCTTCTGGTTTGGTGTCATATCTAAGAAACCACTGCTCATCCAAGGTCATAAAGATTTACTCCTTTGTTTTCTTGGTGTTATGGTTTTAGCTCTTACATTTAGGTCTCTGATCCATTTTGAGTTAAGTTTTTGTATGGTAGAGATTTGAGTGATTTAAAATTTTTTCTCATTCTTTTCCTTGGACTGAATGTACTGTTATTATTTTTTCTTACTGAGATGATGATATAGATGCAGCCAGAGGTGGCTTCTAAAATGGTGGGTGAAGTTTTTATAGAGAGAGATGTTGAAAGAAGGAGCAATATGCTAAAATATATGGCAAATTTAAGAGATTAGGGTCAGATTCCAAGTAGCGAATCTTTCACTGCAAACGTGAACATTAGTTTAAATCGTCCCCATTTTAAAATGGTTTAGAATTGTGTGAAGTCCTAGGGGCTGTCATAGAACCCAGTTTTATGTGTTACATTGGTTGTAGCTGGTGTGTAGCTGTGACGGGCTTACTTTGTTTCTCCTCAGGGGTCTCTCTTTTTGGCTTGTCAGCCCTCTTGGTCCCTGGGAGCTTTGAGTCTCATTTGGAACTTGTAAAGTCCCTGTGTTTGGGGCCAGCGCTGATCCACACAGCCAAATTTGCACTCGTCTTCCCTCTCACGTATCACACCTGGAATGGGATCCGACACTTGGTAAGTTAATTGTAGACTTGTGCATTTTCTGGGTGAAAGGAATGGAGAGCCTGGAAGGATTTTCTCTTTCCTGGTGTGGGTTTAGTGCTGTTCTTAAAGTTAGTTGTGCTGGACCTTTGTTCAAGGGCCTCTTGGGGAAAGCTAAACTAGATGCCCTGTGCGTTGCCAGGTAGCCCAGCTGGTGATGTAGCTGAGACTGGACGTAGGCCTGGAAGATACTTGCAGGGTCTCAGTGAACTCTTTTAGTTTCGAGAGGGATGTTACTAAAAGAGACCCATGAAGCCAGGCCATACATCTGGCATAGAAGGCATATTTATCAGACAAATAATAGTTACTGCTTTCAGTCTGAACTTCCTATCGACACAGAGTGACAAATCTGGCTGGAGTCAAATATACTGATGTTTATTATCTTGATATTGGATTGTGTTAACTGCTTTTGTTTTTTGTTTGTTTTGAACTATTAGAGAGAATGGGGCCAACTTTAACAAGCAACTGGGTGCTAGGATCCCAATACTGAGTTTAGGAATCTTTTGATAGCCTGAAATCTGACCATGTTGCTTCCTGCATGACCTTGGGGTCAGTTCAAACTGGTGTCTCCTTCTCTTTATTAAGGAATTAAAGCTTAATGAAACCTGCCCCAGGTCAGAGATGAATCTCTCCTACAGCACTTTAAGATTTATATTTTGTGGTCTCCCTACCCCTAGTCTTGCTTCCTTTCCCAGGAAGATAATTACAGCTTCATTCTTTCTGGTTTTCCATTATTTCTCAACCTAAGCCATCTGTCAGTTGGATGCTCTTGCCTTAATTTGACCTTTCATAACTTCCACATCAGAGCCTAGAGATAAGCACTTTCTGAATTGTAGTCTGGTCCAATAGACAGTTTAATGGAATCAGAAAAGTGAGAGACTAAATGATCTACTAAATTAAGTGTATCTATCAACTGTTCCCTGGGGCAGTGTTCAGTTTGATTCAAAATGACTTTACTTCCCTCAGGAGGAGGGGATGGAGAGGGAGGGCAATTTCCATTAATGACTTCTTATTCCACAGAACAAAGCTCTCCAATGGAATCAGCTGATCAGCTTCCTTTGTTGGCATCCTGGCTCAGGCAGGGACTTGCCATATATTTGCTTTTGTCTCAGTATGGGGGGAGGGAAGGGGAAGAGATTTTATAAAATGTCAGAACTCAGTCAAGGCTTTTCTTAATCCCTTAAATCGGCTTTTGTTTGTTGTTTTAGCAAGTCCTGGCTCTGAGTGTGGGACAGGATTTTATCTGTTCTCTGTGACAGTCCATAGTTCTTGCACTCTGAGCTTGATAATTGCCTTGCCAGAAGATCTAGTTGGGGAGTGGAGGGTGGAATTGATATTAAGAGAGTAGGAAGTGACAAGGTCTCTGGTATGCTAGAGAATATTCCCCCATCACCACCACCCAGTAGGTCTCGATTTTTTGGTAAAACACTGTGCCTTTATAAGCAAAACAGCTTTTTGTGGAATCTGTTTGACTCCTAATCTTATCTAGGTAGAAGCTCTTTGGCAGCTGAGGCAGGGGCATCTTCTCATCTTGATTATTTTGGGAGCTCTCTAATTTTTCTCTGAAACAATCCTAATTTATTCAGTTTTACATTCAGGGTATAGGTATATGTGTGTGTTGAGACAGTCGTATGTGGAAAGTATGAAACCTGAAGACTCTACTTTTGCCCGAGGGGATCTTTTAGAGTACAATATGTTAATGTCCCTAGGGCACAAGAGAGTCTAGATCAGTATTTTTTAAATTGTGTTTTTTTGACTCAATGGGTAGAAAATCAATTTAGTGGATTGCTACCAACAACAACAAAAAATTTAAATAGAATACAACATATAGAATATAACACACATGGTAATGATAAATATTGCTTATTGTTTCGTGAACTTTTATGTAGTATATATTTTATATATACACACACACAGACACACATATACATACACACACACACACACTGGGTACTAATTAAAAAGATATTTCTTAGTTGGGGGTGTGGGTGACAGTCAAAACAAAATTGAGAAATAATGTTCTAGACCCCAAAGAGTATTTTTTAAAAATATTGGTCCTGGACTTCCCTGGTGGCCCAGTGGTTAAGAATCCGCCTGCCAATGCAGGAGACACAGGTTCGAACCCTGGTCCAGGAAGATCCCACATGCTGCAGAGCAACTAAGCCTGAGCGCCACAACTACTGAGCCTGCGCTCTAGAGCCCATGAGCCACAACTACTGAGCCCTTGTGCCACAGTTACTGAAGCCCGTGTGCCTAGAGCCCGTGCTCCACAACAAGAGAAACCCCCGCTTGCTGCAACTAGAGAAAAGCCCGTGCGCAGCAATGAAGACCCAATGCAGCCAAAAATAAATAAATAAATTTATTAAAAAAAAATACTAGTCCTCTGATGGACAAATGTTCCTTCTCAAAGGGGATTCTGTGGTTGGCTATACCTAGGAAATCATGTATATTATATCCATTTTGGAGATTAACAGTGTGCATTAATAAATTGTTTGAGAAGTCTTGTAGTTAAACTTTTACCAAATTAATTTGACCACAGAACTTTTTTCCCCCATGTAATGCCTTTTAACATTCTGAGGAACTAGTTTTTGGAGAAACACACTTTGGGAAACACTGATCAGTTTTTTTGTCACGAGGGAAAGTTTTTATCTATTCATTCTGGAAGATCTTATGGGCTGAGGATGGATCCCTTTACTGTCATTGGGATAAGTGGGTGGTCGTTACTATATTGTGGGTTTTGAGGAAAGTGAAGGTCAGGAATAAGGGGAGAAGAGCTTTTCTCTAGAATCATGCTGAGAGGAATTGCCTGTTCCTAGGTGGAGTTTCTTTCTGAGAAAGGAGCTGTGAGAGTGACCAGGACCCTGATTGCTGAAAAAAAATTTTTTTTTCTTATTTCTACAGATGTGGGACCTAGGAAAAGGCCTGACGATTTCCCAGCTATACCAGTCTGGAGTGGTTGTCTTGGTTCTTACCGTGTTGTCCTCTGTAGGGCTGGCAGCCATGTGAAGAGCCGACGTTCCCAGCATCATCTTCCTACCAGTTATTGCATTGACCTATCTTCCTGTTTGTTACTCTTATCTTAGGCCATGGCAAAGTTATCTTGATTTGTTTAGACCCTTTTGTGCTTGCAGATCCCCTTGGAGCTCAGCAGTAAGAGTACCTTATAGAACCAGAGTAGTGGAAAAGGATCCAGTTTTCCCCTTATTTCTAAAGATGGAATGACTGTAAAAACTCCCTTTTCCTGCCCCCAGCTTGCAGCCTACTCTGGGCCTGGGAGCCCTCATTCTCTCTCCATATTAGGCCTTGATTTGTGCTGAGGGTCAGCTTTTGGCTCCTTCTTCCTAAGACAGTGGAAACAATGCCACTCTGTGGCCTCTGCCTTGGGGACTGGGAGTGGGGCTTGGGTTGCCACTGCCTGTGGGTTGCTGGCTTAAAGGACAATTCTGTTAATTGGTCAGAGCCCAGTGTCTTTAACACCCACACAGTGTGACTGAAAGAAGAGGGGTGGGGGTGGAGGGGAATTAGCCTGTCCCGGCTAGAGGGAGATGAAGAGAGTAAGTTGGCTCTTGGAGAACATGCTTTGGGGAGAAGAAGATATATAGCTTTTGATGCAAGGGGAAGATCCAGAAAACTATCATTGAACCTATTAAGGATTATTTCTCTTCCTTGCATTTCCAGAAAAACCAAGCCTCTTATTGTCATGTTTTCTAATCCAAATTCATGTGACAGCTTTTTCTGAAATGGAATTAAAATTATTATTTTGTCTTTGACTCTCCTTGATATCTTGAGAAACCAAGACAATGGTGGTTGGGGAGGAGCCAATTTCCCCCCCCTCCCTCTGGTCTCAGGCGATTACATCCCCCAATCTGACCTTTCTCAGGAGGGAAACAGTTTGTCCTACAAGTGACCACTGGAAAAATTTTCAGGGAATCAAATGCAAGTAGCCAGGGTTTTAACATCTTGCCGAAACCTCAGGGAAGGAAGGAGCAAGAGAGAGGAAGTTAAGCATGTGGAGAGATTTTTGGTTATTACAGGCTCCAAAATCCCACTGAGAACTGATTATTATAAGCCTTAAGGTACAGTTCAGCAAATTATGATCCAGTGGAACAATGGAGGGGACAGCCACGGGACTATGAATATGAACTAAGTATGTCCATTTGGGGAGAAAGGGGAGTAGAGGTAAGAAAGGAGAGATTGTTGGAAACCTGGCAAACATTTGTAGTTTAATGAAAAAACTTGCTACTTTTATAATCCATGTAGGCCAGGCTTTTGGGTCCCTAACTGCCTTGACAGGAGTGCTGCTTTGATAGTCTTTGGAAACTCTGGGGTGACAGATCTATCTTGCTGTCACTCTGAGTTTTTAGCCAACCAGTTAAAGCTGTGGGTTGGAGAGAAGTAACAGTGGCTGTAATTGGTGTCAGTTGGAGAGGAAGACCTTACTTAGTTGCCTCAACAGTCTTCATCCCAGCTCCCAAGTAGTCTTTGGCTTTAAGTGATGATCACTTCTCCCTTTTTGCTACACTGGCCCTGGGAAGTCTTTGTAGCCTTCCTCCAGCGTATACATATGTCCTCTGTACTTGTCCTTGGAGTTAGGCATATGTGTTTATCAGGGAACAATTGGGCACTGGAACTGGGAAAGGTTTGGCAAGGGCATTAAATTTAACAGCCAGTGCCGGGAAGATGCAGAATGGGGATAATGATAAACAAATTGGAGGCTGGGAAATAGATAAGGGACTTTTTTGGTGGCTTCTTATCATTCAGGTGATTGGGGTGGGGGGAGTGGCAGTGTGGTCATCATGTATGTTATTCTGTCCTAAATTTCTACTTGTTGTCTCCCTTTATTTTTCTTCTCTGTCTTCTAATCACTTCTGTATCTTCAGTTTTCAAATTATATTTGTATTTTTGCTTGAGCTTTGCTTTTATAACTCTTTCTAATTTGTTTTCCTTGTGTGTTCTGTCATCAGATAATGAAGTGTTAGACAAGGATTGTGTCTTCTACTCTGGCTTTCTGTACCTTTTCTTCCCCACCTTCTCCAAATGCACATACACACACTCTACCCTAAATGATTGTACTTCTGACTTTGAAGTTGTAGTTCATGCTCAGGATGAACAGTGAGCGAGTAGGGGTGACAGACTTGTTATTTGAGGTTTCTTTTGCTGTGATTCAGACCAGCTTCCTCCTGGTCATTTCTGGAAATGACTCAATCCTTGTAAAAATGTGTTCTACCCCCAAGCCACTGTCATGTTCTTTTCCCTGCTCTATTTCCTCCAACCCTCCTCCTAGTTATGGGTTAAAAGAGGCAGACATAGCAGGAGGGAAAAATCCAAATCAGTAGAAGATTCAACAAAGAATGTTTATTTTCCAAATTTGCCTTTATTCCCATCCATAATTTCCCTGACTGGGGGGTCTTGCTTACACCACTCAATCTCTAGACAGGTTTTCTCAGTGTGGTCCCTTAGTCCCTAATGGAGTTCCAGGTTTGCATTTCTGGACCTCGGCTAAATTAGGACCTGCACAGTGTTCTAGCATACATGGGCTTCCAGGTGGACTCTTTGGAGAGTTGGGTGGGCTTTGGGGACCCGGAGTGTGACCTTCAGAGGGGTGTGAGCTTTGGAGTTGATCTGGGGAATTGAGATTTGATTCTGGGGAGCTTAGGATTATGGTTGGACTTGGTGCTTGCTGTACAGTCTTTGTGATAGACTTCTCAAGTTTCTTCTGACTATCTGGATCACGGGGCTGTCAGGGGTGGAATAGAAGAGACAGTTATGTTTCAGGTTAGGCCTAGATCATTCCCAATCCATCTCAGAATTCTAGATCCCTTTCTCCCCATTCCATGAACAAAAGGTCAGGTTTCAAATAAGAGTTAAATTTGATACTGTTAACTTCCCCTTGAGATCAGGTCATTTTGTACTGTGTGGAGGGGGTGTGAGTGGGAGGGTGTGGATAAGATGCCCTTAGCTTATCCCTTCAGGCCTCAGAGGTTGTTTAAGGACTAGACAGGGTAAGACAGAATTGGTTAGAGGTTCCCCCTGCTGGGATTGTGGTAGTATAACATTAGGCATTTTTGAGGTTGAAAAGAAGTGAAGACAACAGGATTGAGGTTAGATGGGAGGAAGAGATACCTTGCCTAAGATTTCAGGATGTAGCCCATTGGAGGCCTTGAGTAAATCAGGATTTTTCTGTATCCATTTGGTAAGGGAGGCAGCACCAGCAGCTGTACGGGAGGTCAGGGTCACCCGAGCAGGGGGTACCTTCAGAGGCATTTGCCAGGTGCCAATGAAGGAACCCCAAGGACTTGCCTAAAAGGAAAAATGGGATTTCTCAACAGGGCTTCTCACTCCCAGTAACTGACCTATTGGTGGGCCTTCTGTTTGTCTTATTTCCATCCTTTACCTTTGGGAATGCATCGTCATGAAACAAGAATGAAAGCATAATTTCCCCACTCTTCCTTTTCCCCCTCTCTCATTTAGGCTACCCTAATTTTTTCATCCCCTTATCTCTGCTGGCTTAAATTCCATATCCTTAGGTTAAGTTTGGCAGCGTACCCACTGCATAAATGTTATCACCTGAAGGTGTTCATTTTATACAGATCATTCATCAGCTTAAGGAATTCTGGGTGTTAAACACAACCCTGTTCTGTTGGATAAGCTGGCTGGAAGTTTGGGGGCACTCGTGTTACAGTGTGAATTAGATTGCACTTTAATTTCCCAAATAGTAGCTGCAGGAGATTGCAAGTCTCCCCGCTCTGATACTACAGTTCTGTGCCTCAGTTCTATACCTTTCAAGATGAGAATGGAGGTGAGTATCTCACCTTGGAACGGGGCACTGAAGGCAACAGATGACCACGATCATTGGCGATAATCTGAGTGTAGCCTTCATGGGAAGAAATCCTCTGGGGTAGAGGTGGGGAGAGAAGTGCTTGTGAAGATGGAGTGGAAAAGTGGAAGAAAGTATCTGAAGGGCTTGAATTAAGGGCTGAGGGAGGGGAGGATATGGGAATTCAAAGAAGGCTGAAAGAAGTTAGGTACCAATGAATTACATAGAGTATGACGTAAAGAACCAGAAACTGGCATTGTGCTGTGCTGAACGTGGAATACCTCTTTTGTTGGCTTGGCGAGAGACCAGTTCTGCAGATACTTGGGTGAGAAAGCTTTTTCATACTGTGGAGAAAAAGATGAGAATCCCTATGAGACTCAAAGGCCCCAAGCCCAGGAAATGATAGCTAGGCACAGTTCTTTAGATTTGAAGACCAAAGACATGAACAACCATGCTAAGTAAGCTTTAACTCACTTTAGAGAGAATGTGATTTGTTTCATCTGTGTGCTGTCCAACAGGGAGCCACTAGCCACATGTGGCTATTGAGCATTGGAAATGTGACTAGTCCAAATTGTACTTTGTAAGTACAGTTGACCCTTGAACAACATGGGTTTGAACTGTGCAGGTTAACTTACAATAAATAAATATGTACTTTTCAATAAATATGTATTACAGTACTACATGATCAATAGTTGGTTGAATCTGTGGATGTGGAACCCGGGTTATGGAGAGCCGACTGTAAAGTTACATGTAGATTTTCAACTGTGTGGGGATCTGTACCTTAATCCCTGCCTTGTTCAAGGGTCAGCTATATAAAATGAAATGGATTTTGAAGACTTAGTACAAAAAAGAATGTGAAACATCTGATTATAACTTAAAATATTAAGTGTTGGAAATAATATTTTGGACTTAACTGGGCTAAATTATGTTATTATTATTATTATTATTATTATTTTTTTTTTTGGCTGCGTTGGGTCTTCGTTGCTGCACGCAGGCTTTCTCTAGTTGTGGCGAGCGGGGCCACTCTTTGTTGCAGTGCGTGGGCTTCTCATTGCGGTGGCTTCTCTTGTTTTGGAGCACGGGCTCTAGGCACGTAGGCTTCAGTAGTTGTGGCACACGGGCTTAGTTGCTCCACGGCATGTGGGATCTTCCCGGACCAGGGATCAAACCTGTGTCCCCTGCATTGGCAGGTGGATTCTTAACCACTGCGCCGCCAGGGAAGTCCCTAAGTTATATTATTAAAATTATTTCTTTTTAATTTTTTTCACGTAGCTACTAGAAAATTTAAAGTTACATTTGTGACTCACATTATCTTTTTATTGCAGTGCTGGTCTAGACCAGCGGTCAGCAAACTCTGGCCTGGGCCAAATCCATCCTCCTGTCTGTTTTCGGATGGCCTGAGAAAGCTAAGAATTGTTTTTATAGATGAACATTTGCAGTTGATTTGATAAAGGGGAACACTAACTTTGTACCCCAATTAAGTGAAATATTTTCTCATTCTATAAGAATTTCATGCTTTTCATTAATATTACAAAAAATTGCACTCAGTTATTGTATTTTGAATTTTGTCAAAATTTTATGGAAAAGTGTTTTCTCTCATACCTATATAATATCTCTGATTTTGTCACTCGACCCACAAAGCCTAAAATATTTATTCTCTGGCCCTTTTCAGAAAAAATTTGCTGACCTCTGGGTTAGGGCCTACAAACTTAACCCAGAGATACCTATTACTTGTCCTTAGGCCCTCCCT
Organism: Balaenoptera acutorostrata; assembly: GCF_949987535.1. Taxonomy (NCBI): domain Eukaryota; kingdom Metazoa; phylum Chordata; class Mammalia; order Artiodactyla; family Balaenopteridae; genus Balaenoptera; species Balaenoptera acutorostrata. The sequence continues at coordinate 118,941,039 of NC_080064.1, forward strand.
CCCCTGAGGAGCTGAGGAGGTAAAAAAAATACTATCTCACCTGACTCTTAGCTATATATTCAGTCATCAGAATCCTATGGGAGGGGTCAGGCCAAAGGTGGAATCTGGAAGGCAAAATTAAACGTTAAAGAAATGGAAAAGAGTACTTACTTGGTTGGCACTGTAGTTAGTGGCCATGATCCTGCCACTTCCTCTGTTTACCTGTGTTGCCTGGCAACCGCAAGAAGGCCGACCTTCTCCGACTACCTCCCAATTAGCAGGGGCTGCTTTTTCCTTCTTGTTAATCACTTTCTTGGCTGACACTGCCCCCCAATCTTTTCCCCTGAAACTTAGGTTCATTTTCATTTTAGAGATGGGAGGGACAGAGTAAATAAATGTGAGAAAATTGGTTGAATAGTGGCCCTGACTTTTTTCTAGCATAACTTCCCCTGCTTAAGAACTTCCAGGTTGTCTTTGACTGGAGTCTTTAACTACCACAACAAACCATGGAGCCCCAAGAGCTGTGTTCATTGAGCAGTGTGGTGTAATGTACCATAGACTTTAGAGCCAGACACTGGGGTTTGAGTCCTTACTCAACACAGGAACATAGGAGCTGTATGGCATTAAACAACTGACATCCCTTCACTGAATTTCTATAGTCATTTGTATTGTGGAGATAATAGAACAATTACAGGGTAAATGAGGTGAGGTGAATAAAGTAGATAATGTCATACCATGGTAGGTACTCAGTACTGCCAAGACCCTGTTTACAGGGTCCACTACTTCGTTTTCTCAGAATAACAAAGGAATGATGTTTTTATTTATTTATTTATTTATTTTAAATAAATATATTTATTTATTTTTGGCTGTGTTGGGTCTTCGTTGCTGCACGCGGGCTTTCTCTAGTGGTGCGGCGAGCGGGGGCTACTCTTCGTTGTGGTGCGCGGGCTACTCACTGTGATGGCTTCTCTTGTTGCAGAGCATGGGCTCTAGGCTCGTGGGATTCGGTGGTTGTGGCTCATGGGCTGTCTTAGAGCACAGGCTCAGTAGTTGTGCCACACGAGCTTAGTTGCTCCACGGCATGTGGGATCTTCCCAGACCAGGGCTCGAACCCGTGTCCCCTGCATTGGCAGGCGGATTCTTAATCACTGCGCCACCAGGGAAGTCCAGGAATGATGTTTTTAAAAGCAGCTGATTCAGATTTGTCCCCAGAAAGAAAAACATATCCTTAGTCCTTAAATGACTCCTGTCTCTTCCATCACTCTCTAGAATCACAGAGCCTAAAAACAAAGGTGCTTGATGTTGGCTGGGATGAGGTGGAATCAGGAGCTGGTGCCAGGAGATTGAGCAGGGATGATGAAAGAAAGCTGTAGTGTGGAAAGCATCAGATTTAGAACATTAAGTGGTGGTGCTATGACACAAACCTAATATTTGTTGGACTAGGAAACCTGTCTGAGACTAATCTAAAATGGCATTATCAGAACCATCTACTGGGTTGTTAGGGAGAAAGTGGAATTGTGTTTTCTGAATTATAAAGTTTATCCATAAGGTATTAAAATGAAAGGAAAAAACTAAGAAGTAAGTTGTCCAAAGAAATAGATCATTGAGAACCAGGGGAGCATTTTAATGGATGATTGTAAATCCCTTCTCCCTTCCTTCTTCTCCCAAAGTCCTCATCCCAACCAACACACCAAGTACAAGAACACTCCTACACTTCTAGAGATGGAGGTAAAAACAGCTCTTGTTTTACAGACTCTGGCAGTTAACAGATGTGCTTATGTGAGGTCTGGAAAGGAGACTCATGTGCTTAGTCCCTGTGGTTCTCATTACTCTCTAGAGTGATAACATTTTGGTTCCTAAAGCCACAATGATATTTAAGCAAGCATCATTTCTCTTGGAACTTCTGTCTTTAGCTGGTATGCTTTTCTGATAGAGATGCAGTGTTATATGATGGCTGCAATCTTATTTTTTTAAATTAACTAGTTTTTGTTTAATTGAAAAAAGTGTACATGGGAAAAAAATTCCACTTTTACGGAAAGGTATTTAATGAGAAGCAAATCTCCATTTGACTTCAACTCCCAGTCTTGCTCCTCAGAGGCAACTACTGTTATTATTTTCTTGTGTCTCCTTCCAGAAATATTCTATACATTCTAAGATTAATGGGAGCAAGTCGTTCACACTGTTTTGTGATTTGCTTTTTTGACTATCTTGGGGATTTTTTTTTCATGACAGTTTATTATTTCATTTTAGGGTGTACCATCATGTATTTATTTAGTCTCATTTGGATGACCATTTAGGTTATTTCCAGTCTTTTGCTGTTACATACATTGCTGCAATGAAAATCTATATCTACATATATATCTTTACGAATATAAATATATATAGAGAGAAATATATGTATATATCTTTAGGAACATATGTGATTAGTAGGATAAATTTCTAAAAGTGAATTGTAAAGTCAAAGGGTTTATGAATTTAGAACATTAGTAGACAATGTCAAATTGCCACTCAAAGACATTGTACCAGTTTATACATCTGCCAACGGTGTATGAGAGTGCTTAGTTCTCCACTCCCTTACCAATGTTTTTCCTGTTTTTGTCAATCTAATAATAAGAACTAATGTAGTTACTATATGCCAGGCACAGTCCTAATTGCTTTTTATTATATTTTCTCATTTGGTTCTCACAAGAACCCCAGCCTAGGAAACTGGGGCATGCACAGTAAGGAGTAGAACCAGGATTTAATCCCAAGTATTCTGACTCTAGAGTGATCAGGTATTTTTTTTTTGTTTTTTGTTTTTTTTATAAAGTGTATATCTGTATTATTTAAAATTTTTATTTATTTATTTTTGGCTGTGTTGGGTCTTCGTTTCTGTGCGAGGGCTTTCTCTAGTTGCGGCAAGTGGGGACCACTCTTCATCGCGGTGCGCGGGCCTCTCACTATCGCGACCTCTCTTGTTGCGGAGCACAGGCTCCAGACACGCAGGCTCAGTAGTTGTGGCTCACGGGCTTAGTTGCTTCGCGGCATGTGGGATCCTCCCAGACCAGGGCTCGAACCCGTGTCCTCTGCATTGGCAGGCAGATTCTCACCCACTGCGCCACCAGGGAAGCCCCAAGAGTGATCAGTTTTAATCATTACACTGTATTGCTTCTTAAGCTGTAGGTGAAACATGGTGTATCATTGTTTTAAACTTTCATTTCTTTAATTACAAGGTTTTTTCCTTCTGTTTATATGTTTTCTTTTTTTTCCGCTGAAAATAGCCTTTCATGTTTTTTGCCATTTGTTATTGAGCTGTTGATCACTTTTATTAATCTATTTGAACTTTATGTATTAAGGAAATCAACCCTTTTGTCAGTTATGTTGCGAACATTTTCCCCCAGTTTGTCATTTAAATTTATGTAGTCAAACTTATCACTCTTTCTTTCTGTACTTCTGGATCTTATGCTTTGAAGGCTTTTTGTAAATTCTAATATTTAAAAAATAATTCACCCCTGGTTTCAGTTTTTATATTTAAATTTTTATTCTGTTAGAATTTATTTTGGTGACTAAACTGAGGTCAATCTCCAGATACCTAACTAGTTGTCTTGGCATCATTTATTGAATAAGCCATCTTTTCCCTACTGATTTGAAATGCCACCTTTATTGTATTCCCTAATATATTTGGGTCGGTTTCTGGATCCTCTAACCCATTGTTCTGCAGGGAGAGGTGACCATTTTAGGTTATTTGTGTCTTTTTCAAATCCATGGTTCAATCCTGGCTGGGTCCTGTGTGAATTCTCCAATTAGAATTTCACAGACACTAGGAAATTGTAATATAAACAGTAACAGGCAATTTCAAGCTTCTAATAAAATTGTATTGAATTTTAGCCTTTCTTCAGATTGACTGGTTGACTTTAGGTACAGCTGTTGTTCTTTCATCGAACCAGATTTAACTCTTTCAAAGTTGGAAGGGCTCATAAAGGCCCCACTCAAAAAATATGCCTCACGATATTTTCATCATTTGATTCGGTTCTCTGATACCTGAAATTAGACCATTAGGAAATCTTTTATTTGGGTTGAGATCATCTGCCATTGGGCTACAAGTTTACTTTATGTCTATAGGAAGTGTATAAACTACCTAATTGAGGGCAACTACCAACTTGAGCACTGGAGTCAGATTGCCTGGATTAAATTCTGGTTCTGCCTAAATGTGTGACCTTGGACAAGTTACTTGGTCTTTCTGGGTCTGAGAACCCTTATGGTGTGAAATGAGGATAATCTGAGTTTTGAGAATTAAACATATGTAACATGCCTAGTAGGGTGCCTGATGCATAGTGAGTGTTCAATAATTTTAGCATTAGTATTAGCTCAAGACTGCCCAGTAAAAAGAAGTACCTATTCAGGTTACCTGAAACAGAAAAGGGGGGAATTTATTGTAAAGTTACGGGATATTTATAACAGATTCCAAAAGTAGGAAATATAGTTTGGGCCTTAAAGGGTACTAGAATCTGGAAGATAGAACATGATCAAGAAGAGGGATTTTTTACGTTACTAAATAACCAAGAGATCACTGAAGAAATCAAACAGGAAATAAAAAAATACCTAGAGACAAATGACAATGAAAACACGACGACCCAAAACCTATGGGATGCAGCAAAAGCGGTTCTAAGGGGGAAGTTTATAGCTATACAAGCCTACCTAAAGAAACAAGAAAAATCTCAAGTAAACAATCTAACCTTACACCTAAAGAAACTAGAGAAAGAAGAACAAACAAAACCCAAAGTTAGCAGAAGGAAAGAAATCATAAAGATCAGAGCAGAAATAAATGAAATAGAAACAAAGAAAACAATAGCAAAGATCAATAAAACTAAAAGTTGGTTCTTTGAGAAGATAAACAAAATTGATAAGCCTTTAGCCAGACTCATGAAGAAAAAGAGGGAGAGGACTCAACTCAATAAAATCAGAAATGAAAAAGGAGAAGTTACAACAGACACCGCAGAAATACAAAACATCCTAAGAGACTACTACAAGCAACTTTATGCCAATAAAATGGACAACCTGGAAGAAATGGACAAATTCTTAGAAAGGTATAACCTTCCAAGACTGAACCAGGAAGAAACAGAAAATATGAACAGACCAATCACAAGTAATGAAATTGAAACTGTGATTAAAAATCTTCCAACAAACAAAAGTCCAGGACCAGATGGCTTCACAGGTGAATTCTATCAAACATTTAGAGAAGAGCTAACACCCATCCTTCTCAAACTCTTCCAAAAAAATTGCAGAGGAAGGAACACTCCCAAACTCATTCTATGAGGCCACCATCACCCTGATACCAAAACCAGACAAAGACACTACAAAAAAAGAAAATTACAGACCAATATCACTGATGAATATAGATGCAAAAATCCTCAACAAAATACTAGCAAACAGAATCCAACAACACATTAAAAGGATCATACACCACAATCAAGTGGGATTTATCCCAGGGATGCAAGGATTCTTCAATATACGCAAATCAATCAATGTGATACACCATATTAACAAATTGAAGGAGAAAAACCATATGATCATCTCAATAGATGCAGAAAAAGCTTTCGACAAAATTCAACACCCATTTATGATAAAAACTCTCCAGAAAGTGGGCATAGAGGGAACCTACCTCAACATAATAAAGGCCATATATGACAAACCCACAGCAAACATCATTCTCAATGGTGAAAAACTGAAAGCATTTCCTCTAAGATCAGGAACGAGACAAGGATGTCCACTCTCACCACTATTATTCAACATAGTTCTGGAAGTCCTAGCCACGGCAATCAGAGAAGAAAAAGAAATAAAAGGAATACAAATTGGAAAAGAAGAAGTAAAACTGTCACTGTTTGCGGATGACATGATACTATACATAGAGAATCCTAAAACTGCCACCAGAAAACTGCTAGAGCTAATTAATGAATATGGTAAAGTTGCAGGTTACAAAATTAATGCACAGAAATCTCTTGCATTCCTATACACTAATGATGAAAAATCTGAAAGAGAAATTATGGAAACACTCCCATTTACCATTGCAACAAAAAGAATAAAATACCTAGGAATAAACCTACCTAGGGAGACAAAAGACCTGTATGCAGAAAACTATAAGACACTGATGAAAGAAATTAAAGATGATACCAACAGATGGAGAGATATACCATGTTCTTGGATTGGAAGAATCAACATTGTGAAAATGAGTATACTACCCAAAGCAATCTACAGATTCAATGCAATCCCTATCAAATTACCAATGGCATTTTTTACGGAGCTAGAACAAATCATCTTAAAATTTGTATGGAGACACAAAAGACCCCGAATAGCCAAAGCAGTCTTGAGGCAAAAAAATGGAGCTGGAGGAATCAGACTCCCTGACTTCAGACTATACTACAAAGCTACAGTAATCAAGACAATATGGTACTGGCACAAAAACAGAAACAGATCAATGGAACAAGATAGAAAGCCCAGAGATTAACCCACGCACCTATGGTCAACTAATCTATGACAAAGGAGGCAAAGATATACAATGGAGAAAAGACAGTCTCTTCAATAAGTGGTGCTGGGAAAACTGGACAGCTACATGTAAAAGAATGAAATTAGAATACTCCCTAACACCATACACAAAAATAAACTCAAAATGGATTAGAGACCTAAATATAAGACTGGACACTATAAAACTCTTAGAGGAAAACATAGGAAGAACACTCTTTGACATAAATCACAGCAAGATCTTTTTTGATCCACCTCCTAGAGTAATGGAAATAAAAACAAAAATAAACAAGTGGAACCTAATGAAACTTCAAAGCTTTTGCACAGCAAAGGAAACCATAAACAAGACGAAAAGACAACCCTCAGAATGGGAGAAAATATTTGCAAATGAATCAACGGACAAAGGATTAATCTCCAAAATATATAATCAGCTCATTCAGCTCAATATCAAAGAAACAAACACCCCAATCCAAAAATGGGCAGAAGACCTAAATAGACATTTCTCCAAAGAAGACATACAGACGGCCACGAAGCACATGAAAAGATGCTCAACATCACTAATTATTAGAGAAATGCAAATCAAAACTACAATGAGGTATCACCTCACTCCTGTTAGAATGGGCATCATCCGAAAATCTACAAACAACAAATGCTGGAGAGGGTGTGGAGAAAAGGGAACCCTCTTGCACTGTTGGTGGGAATGTAAATTGATACAGCCACTATGGAGAACAATATGGAGGTTCCTTAAAAAACTAAAAATAGAATTACCATATGACCCAGCAATCCCACTACTGGGCATATACCCAGAGAAAACCGTAATTCAAAAAGACACATGCACCCGAATGTTCATTGCAGCACTATTTACAATAGCCAGGTCATGGAAGCAACCTAAATGCCCATCAACAGACGAATGGATAAAGAAGTTGTGGTACATATATACAATGGAATATTACTCAGCCATAAAAAGGAACGAAATTGAGTCATTTGTTGAGATGTGGACGGATCTAGAGACTGTCATACAGAGTGAAGTAAGTCAGAAAGAGAAAAACAAATATCGTATATTAATGCATGTATGTGGAACCTAGAAAAATGGTACAGATGAGCCAGTTTGCAGGGCAGAAGTTGAGACACAGATGTAGAGAATGGACATATGGACACCAAGGGGGGAAAACTGCGGTGAGGTGCGGATGGTGGTGTGCTGAATTAGGCGATTGGGATTGACATGTATACACTGATGTGTATAAAACTGATGCCTAATAAGATCCTGCAGTATAAAAAAACAAACAAAACAACTAATACTAAACTTTCATTGGGTTATTTGTATGGAAATATGTTAATATAAATGTTTCAGACATTACATGAAATTTCTAAAAATCTTATATTTGTATTTGTATGGAAATATGTATGGAAATATGTTAATATAAATGTTTCAGACATTACATGAAATTTCTAAAAATCTTATATTTGTATTTGTATGGAAATATGTATGGAAATATGTTAATATAAATGTTTCAGACATTACAGGAAACTTCTAAAAATCTTATATGTTCTGGTATAATGTTATAAGTAATAATCCTAGTTATTACTTTAAAATGTATATCTCAGAAATAACTAATTTTCTTGTCAACTGCATTATTATGAACTTTCATCAAATCTTTAACCATGGTCATTTTTAAGTCTTTTGTCATTTACAGACAGTTCTGGGTGTACTCTGATGATTTTGCAAATATGTTCCTATAAAAGGGTTTCATCTTCAAGAAATTCATGGAAAAGACTCTGACAAGTACAGGTTTCTGGTAACTGACTGTACTGCTGAACTGAATGAATAAGCATTTTCAGAACTCTAATGAAAAACTGATGAACTCATAAAAGTGCTAACAAAAGATCAAGATGAAAAAAAAAAATTAATCACATGGGACTGAGTGAACTGATGAGGATGAGTATAATTTTTGTGACTTTCTGTCTGAATTAAAAAAAAAAAAAATCCCACAAGGACTCAGAGGCAAAGAATATACAAATCAATTTTCACTGCAAAGTAAAGGAGCTGTTACAGTGGAGGATTACTGGACTGAATGTCAATATTATGACATAGTATGAGTGTGTTTCATGTTTGGTAATTGCAATCATTGTTGCTTTTGTTGTGGTCATCCATGTACAATGCTTGGTGTCAGTCTATTTATCTCTTGTAAAAATAAAATACAGTGTGTGTGTGGAAAAAAAAAAAAAAAGAAGAGGGATTTTTTTTTTTCTCCATCTCATTGTTCTCTGCAATGCCTTGTTCTTATTTCTCTGCAAGTCAGCCAATATGATTTGCTTCCTCATTGACAGCCACCATCCTGAGATGACTTGGGCTTGTACCTTTCTTGCAACCTAGTAAGAGTCTTACTAATACAACAGGAGGGAATGGGAAGAACAAAAAGAATGCTGGTCAGTTTAAGTGGAGAGAGAGACCATAGAAGGTAAATCTTTTGCTTTGAACCAGTGGATCTTCTTTTAAAAAATAGGTAATAACTTCCCCACAATCAGTTATCAGTTTTTTCTGTAGTTTTCCAAGGTTTTGTGCATATTCAAGAATAGATATAAAAAATAGAAATATATATTTTATTCATCACCATTACCTTTTACACAAATTATAGCATAACATACTACTTTCATTTTAAGATTTAAAAATATATTTTGAATATCATTAAATATTAGTACATAAAGAGCTTCCTTGCTTTTTTTATAGCTGCATAGTATACATTAATGATGTATTATAATCAGTTCCCTATTGTTGAACATTTAGTTTGTTTTTAAACTTTTGCTATCATAGTGCAGCAATGAATAACTTTCTACGTGTGTTGTTTTGCATTGTGTGAGTATATTTGTAAGATAAATTTATAGAAATGAAATTGTGAAGTCAAAGGATATGTGCAGTTTGATAGATACTGCCAAATTGCCTTCTAGAGGTTATATCCCCTCCAGCCATGTATCAAGAGTTCTCTGGCAGATCTTGAAACCTTGATAGATTGATTAGATCTTCAAGTTTGCTTTTATCCCACATCTCTTCCCAGACATTAAAGAGATTCACAGCAACTTCTCCCTCAAAAATTTGCGTTGTTAGGTAAACTACCTCATTTAGTGATTTCGAATTTATAATAGCCAAAAGTTAGCAACCTGAACTTTCAATGTATATTTCTTCCCATGGCAGTTTTTTTTTTTCTTTTTCACCACGCAGCTTGCAGGATCTTAGTTCCCCGACCAGGGAATGAACCCAGGCCCTCGGCAGTGAAAGCGTAGGGTCCTAACCACCTGACCGCCAGGGAATTCCCACCCCCCCCCCATGGCAATTTTAAAACCAGAAAAATCATTAGTAACCTCATTAGTAAAAACTTGAGCATCTCATCTATTACATAGTTTGACGAACAACTCTCCAAGTTTTCTTCCAGATAGTTCCAAAGTACCCCCTGCATGCTAGTTCACTGGGGCAAGTGGTAGTGGGTCTTGGATTGGAGACCTGGCTTTTGCCTGTTATCCTGAGCTAACAGGATCTTATCCAACCAAGCTCCTGGACCAACTTTGAACTATTTACACCTCCCTGTTTTCTATATATTCCTTTATAGGAACTGAAGACAGTTCTGTACACAGTAAGCACTGAAGAAATGGATGGCTGCAAATATAGACACTATTTCAAAATTTCTCTATAGATTACAAATTTTTTATCCTATTTTCTTTCCTTTGAGGAACCTAAGGCTCCCTCTATTGGAGACTGCTATTACGTCTCCCCTCCCATACCCCATAAAAGAAGAATATTCTTGATAAGAACACTTCCTGAGGAATCTAGAGAACAAGCTGTAGACAATCACAATGACTGAAGAGACATCAGTGTCTCTCACTAGTGGAGAGAATTAAATTTATGTTTACTTGAATAACCAAGAATAAACGATGGTTCTAATGGAAAGTGTAGTTATGTGATAGCTATGTGCTTTGATGATATACACAGTGGCCATAAAGTCTGGGAAAAGATACTATTTTGTTCTGTATTGAAATATAATACCAACAAACCATTAATATGTATTCATTTATGTTTCCAGATTTCTTGGCAACCCTGTAAATATAGTACAGCTAACAATGAGAGATTAGATATGTGAGGTAGATTAGGTAGTATGTGAGAAGTATCAATAGAATAAGCCCTGATTATCATATACAGATATTAACTAGAAATAAAAGGATTTGCCTCAAGTTAGGTGCTAGGGGAAAGCAATGGGGGCTGGTGGGGGGAGTGACTGATTAAGAGATTCCTAGATAGTTTCAGTGTTGCTCTATATTAGGAAAAACTCCAGTCCTCCTGTGTTTCTCCTTTACTCTCACACTACTATCTCATTAACAACACTTCTGACATCAGACAAGGGGGTTTTCCCCACATCAAGTAATTCCATGACACCAGCTGGGTGTTCTATAATTTAGCTCAATTCTAACGCTATCTACCTGGAGATAGCATCAGATCCCACAGGTTAAGGGCTCAGCCCCACAAGACCGCCTGCCCCCCCACCCTTCAGATGCCAATTGCATGTCCAGGTTGTTACTTGTGCTTCTGATCAATCAGCTGTAAGTCAGAGGTTCCCATGACCCCCTCCTTGAGTTTAATTAATTTGCTAGAATGTTTCACAGAACTCAACAAAATACTTGAGGATATCTGTGAGGATATGATAAAGAATACTGGTGAACATCCAGATGGAAGAGATGTTTAGGGAAAGTATGTGGGAAGGGGCGTGGAGCTCCCATGTCCTCTCTGGGTCTGCCACTCTCCCTGGACACTCTCCAAACCCTATCTTACTGGGATTTTTCTGGAGTCTTCACATAGGCCTGATCGATCGTTAATTCCATTTCTAGCCCCTCTCCCCTCTCCAGAGAATGGGGGATGGGGTTGAAGTCTAAGCTTCTAATCATGACTTGGTCTTTCTGGTAACCAGCTTCCATCCAGGAGCCCACCAATAATCACCTCATTAGAACAAAAGACACCCCCACCCCTATTACCCAGGAAATTCCAAGCACTGTGTCAGGAACCAGGGTCAAAGACCAAATGTTAGCACAAAAGATGTTCCTAGTGCTTTTATCACTAAGGTATCTACAAGGGTTTCAGGAGCTCTGTGCCAGGAACAAGGGGCAGAGACCAATATATGTATTTTCTATCATCTCACGTGCTCATATAGACAATAGCAAAAAAGAGACAGAACTTATGTATTGTATAAAAGTATTAGGATAAAGTTAACCATTAGAACAAAAATACAAACTCTTTTAAATACCAGAAGGTATGTTAAAAAAAAGTGGGGGTGGGGAGAGGAGGAAGCATATGAAATAGATCACATGGTGAGAGACCTACATATATAAAAAATATGTAACATAAAACAGTAAGGCAGATCTAAGGCCAGAAATATTGATTGCATCAAAAAATATATAAATGGGCTTACCACACCTGTTAAAATGATTTTCGCATTGACTACAAAAGCAAATTCCAACACTATGCTGTATAAAAGAAATATATCTAAATTGAAGAGATTCAGGAAGCCTAAAAATAAATGACTAAAAAAGTACCAGAATGTTTTTCTTAAATTAAAGCAGGGGTTGCAATTGTAATTACCCAAGAAGTAGAATTCTGACTAAAATGGTTTAAAAGAGATAAAGAATTTTTTTTAATTTAATTTTTTATACAGCAAGTTCTTATTAGTTATCCATTTTAAACATATTAGTGTATATATGTCAATACCAATCTCCCAATTCATTCCACCAACCCCTCCCCCCCGCCCGCTTGCCCCCCTTGGTTTCCATATGTTTGTTCTCTACATCTGTGTCTCAATTTCTGCCCTGCAAACCCATTCGTCTGTACCATTTTTCTAGGTTGCACATATATGCGTTAATATACGATATTTGTTTTTCTCTTTCTGACTTACTTCACTCTGTGTGACAGTCTCTAGATTCATCCACGTCTCTACAAATGACCCAATTTCGTTCCTCTTTATGGCGGAGTAATACTCCATTGTATATATGTACCACATCTTCTTTATCCATTCGTCTGTCGATGGGCATTTAGGTTGCTTCCATGACCTGGCTATTGTAAATAGTGCTGCAATGAACATTGGGGTGCATGTGTCTTTTTGAATTATGGTTTTCTCTGGGTATATGCCCAGTAGTGGGATTGCTGAGTCATATGGTAATTCTCTTTTTAGTTTTTTAAGGAACCTCCATACTGTTCTCCATAGTGGCTGTATCAATTTACATTCCCACCAACAGTGCAAGAGGGTTCCCTTTTCTCCACACCCTCTCCAGCATTTGTTGTTTGTAGATTTTCGGATGAAGCCCATTCTAACAGGAGTGAGGTGATACTTCATTGTAGTTTTGATTTGCATTTCTCTAATAATTAGTGATGTTGAGCATCTTTTCATGTGCTTCTTGGCCATCTGTATGTCTTCCTTGGAGAAATGTCTATTTAGGTCTTCTGCCCATTTTTGGATTGGGTTGTTTGTTTTTTTACTGTTGAGCTACACGTATATTTTGGAGATTAATCCTTTGTCCGTTGATTCATTTGCAAATATTTTCTCCCATTCTGAGGGTTGTCTTTTCGTCTTTGTAGTTTCCTTTGCTTTGCAAAAGGTTTTAAGTTTCATTAGGTCCCATTTATTTTTGTTTTTATTTCCATTACTCTAGGAGGTGGATCAAAAAAGATCTTGCTGTAATTTATGTCGAAGAGTGTTCTTCCTATGTTTTCCTCCAAGTGTTTTATAGTGTACGGTCTTACATTTAGGTCTCTAATCCATTTTGAGTTTATTTTTGTGTATGGTGTTAGGGAGTGTTCTAATTTCATTCTTTTACATGTAGCTGTCCAGTTTTCCCAGCACCACTTATTGAAGAGACTGTCTTTTCTCCACTGTATATCCTTGCCTCCTTTGTCATAGATTAGTTGACCATAAGTGCGTGGGTTTATCTCTGGGCTTTCTGTCCTGTTCCATTGATCTATATTTCTGTTTTTGTGCCAGTACCGTATTGTCTTGATTACTGTAGCTTTGTAATGTACTCTGAAGTCAAGGAGTCTGATTCCTCCAGCTCCTTTTTTATTCTCTCAAGACTGCTTTGGCTATTTGGGGTCTTTTGTGTCTCCATACAAATTTTAAGACTTTTTGTTCTAGTTCTGTAAAAAATGCCATTGGTAATTTGATAGGGATTGCATTGAATCTGTAGATTGCTTTGGGTCATATAGTCATTTTCACAATGTTGATTCTTCCAATCCAAGAACATGGTATATCTCTCCATCTGTTTGTATCATCTTTAATTTCTTTCATCAGTGTCTTATAGTATTCTGCATACAGGTCTTTTGTCTCCCTAGGTAGGTTTATTCCTAGGTATTTTATTCTTTTTGTTGCAGTGGTAAATGGGAGTGTTTCCTTAATTTCTCTTTCAGATTTTTTATCATTAGTGTATAGGAATGCAAGAGATTTCTGTGCATTAATTTTGTATCCTGCAACTTTACCAGATTCATTGATTAGCTCTAGTAGTTTTCTGGTGGCATCTGTAGGATTCTCTATGTATAGTATCATGTCATCTGCAAACAGTGACAGTTTTACTTCTTCTTTTCCAACTTGTATTCCTTTTATTTCTTTTTCTTCTCTGATTGCCATGGCTAGGACTTCCAAAACTATGTTCAATAATAGTGGTGAGAGTGGACATCCTTGTCTTGTTCCTGATCTCAGAGGAAATGCTTTCAGTTTTTCACCATTGAGAATGATGTTTGCTGTGGGTTTGTCGTATATGGCCTTTATTATGTTGAGGTAGGTTCCCTCTGTGCCCACTTTCTGGAGAGTTTTTATCATAAATGGGTGTTGAATTTTGTCAAAAGCTTTTTCTGCATCTATTGAGATGAGCATATGGGTTTTTTTCTTCAATTTGTTAATATGGTGTATCACATTGATTGATTTGCGTATATTGAAGAATCACTGCATCCCTGGGATAAATCCCACTTGATCGTGGTGTATGATCCTTTTAATGTGTTGTTGGATTCTGTTTGCTAGTATTTTGTTGAGGATTTTTGCATCTATGTTCATCAGTGATATTGGTCTGTAATTTTCTTTTTTTGTGGTATCTTTGTCTGGTTTTGGTATCAGGGTGATGGTGGCCTCATAGAATGAGTTTGGGAGTGTTCCTTCCTCTGCAATTTTTTTGGAAGAGTTTGAGAAGGATGGGTGTTAGCTCTTCTCTAAATATTTGATAGAATTCACCTGTGAAGCCATCTGGTCCTGGAATTTTGTTTGTTGGAAAATTTTTAATCACAGTTTCAATTTCATTACTGGTCATTGGTCTGTTCCTATTTTCTATTTCTTCCTGGTTCAGTCTTGGAAGGTTATACTTTTCTAAGAATTTGTCCATTTCTTCCAGGTTGTCCATTTTATTGGCATAGAGTTTCTTATAGTAGTCTCTTAGGATGCTTTGAATTTCTGCGGTGTCTGTTGTAACTTCTCCTTTTTCATTTCTAATTTTATTGATTTGAGTCCTCTGCCTCTTTTTCTTGATGAGTCTAGCTAATGGTTTATCAATTTTGTTTATCTTCTCAAAGAACCAGCTTTTAGTTTTATTGATCTTTGCTATTGTTTTCTTTGTTTCTATTTTGTTTATTTCTGCTCTGATCTTTTTTTTTTTTAAATAGATTTATTTATTTATTTATTTATTTCTGACTGCGTTAGGTCTTCATTGCTGCAGGCGGGCCCTCTCTAGCTGCGCCGAGCAGGGGCCACTCTTTGTGGTGGTGCGTGGGCTTCTCACTGCAGTGGCCCCTCCCACTGCAGAGCACAGGCTCCAGGCGCACAGGCTTCAGCAGTTGTGGCCCACGGGCTCCAGAGTGCAGGCCCAGAAACCATGGTGCACAGGCCTAGTTCCTCCGCAGCATGTGGGATCCTCCTGGACCAAGGCTTGAACCCACGTCCCCTGCACTGGCAGGCGGACTCCCAATAACTGCGCCACCAGGGAAGCCCTCTGCTCTGATCTTTATGATTTCTTTCCTTTTGCTAACTTTGGGTTTTGTTTGTTCTTCTTTCTCTAGTCCCTTTAGGTGTAAGGTTAGATTGTTTATTTGAGATTTTTCTTGTTTCTTGAGGTAGGCTTGTATTGCTATAAACTTCCCGCTTAGAACTGCTTTTGCTGCATCCCATAGGTTTCGGATCATCGTATTTTCATTGTCATTTGTCTCTAGGTATTTTTTGATTTCCTCTTTGATTTCTTCAGTGATCTCTTGGTTATTTAGTAATGTATTGTTTAGCCTCCATCTGTTTGTGTTTTTTACAGTTTTTTTCCCTGTAATTGATTTCTAATCTTATAGCACTGTGGTCAGAAAAGATGCTTGATATGATTTCAGTTTTCTTAAATTTACTGAGGCTTGATTTGTGACCCAAGATGTGATCTATCCTGGAGAATGTTCCATGCGCACTTGAGAAGAAAGTGTAATCTGCTGTTTTTGGATGGAATGTCCTATAAATATCAATCAAATCTATCTGGTCTGTTGTGTCATTTAAAGCTTGTGTTTCCTTATTAATTTTCTATTTGGATGATTTGTCCATTGGTGTAAGTGAGGTGTTAAAGTCTCCCACTATTATTGTGTTACTGTCGATTTCCTCTTTTATAGCTGTTAGCAGTTGCGTTGTGTATTGAGGTGCTCCTATGTTGGGTGCATATATATTTATAATTGTTATATCTTCTTCTTGGATTGATCCCTTGATCATTATGTAGTGTCCTTCCTTGTCTCTTGTAACATTCTTTATTTTAAAGCCTATTTTACCTGCTATGAGTATTGCTACTCCAGCTTTCTTTTGATTTCTATTTGCATGGAATATCTTTTTCCTTCCCCTCACTTTCAGTCTGTATGTGTCCCTAGGTCTGAAGTGGGTCTCTTGTAGACAGCATACATATGAGTCTTGTTTTTTTTTTGTTTTTTTTTTTAAGTAATATCTTGGTTTGTTGTTTTTTTAAAAAAATTATTTATTTATTTATTTATTTATTTTTGGCTGTGTAGAGTCTTCATTTCTGTGTGAGGGCTTTCTCTAGTTGCAGTAAGCGGGGGCCACTCTTCATCGCAGTGCATGGGCCTCTCACTATTGTGGCCTCTCTTGTTGCGGAGAACAGGCTCCAGATGCGCAGGCTCAGTAATTGTGGCTCACGGGCCCAGTTGCTCCGCAGCATGTGGGATCTTCCCAGACCAGGGCTCGAACCCATGTCCCCTGCATTAGCAGACAGATTCTCAACCACTGCACCACCAGGGAAGCCCTACGGGTCTTGTTTTTGTATCCATTCAGCAAGCCTGTGTCTTTTGGTTGGAGCATTTAATCCATTCACATTTAAGGTAATTATTGATATGTATGTTACTATTACCATTTTCTTAATTGTTTTGGGTTTGTTTTTGTAGGTCCTTTTCTTCTCTTGTGTTTCCCACTTAGAAAAGTTCCTTTAGCATTTGCTGTAGAGCTGGTTTGGTGGTGCTGAATTCTCTTAGCTTTTGCTTGTCTGTAAAGCTTTTGATTTCTCCATTGAATCTGAATGAGATCCTTGCTGGGTAGAGTAATCTTGGTTGTAGGTTTTTCCCTTTCATCACTTTAAATATGTCATGCCACTCCCTTCTGGCTTGTAGAGTTTCTGCTGAGAAATCAGCTCTTAACCTTATGGGAGTTCCCTTGTATGTTATTTATTGTTTTTCCCTAGTAGCTTTCAGTAATTTTTCTTTGTCTTTAATTTTTGCCAGTTTGATTACTATGTGTCTCAGCATGTTTCTCCTTGGGTTTATCCTGTATGGGACTCTCTGTGCTTCCTGGACTTGGGTGGCTATTTCCTTTCCCTTGTTAGGGAAGTTTTCGACTATAATCTCTTCAAATATTTTCTCAGGTCCTTTTTCTCTCTCTTCTTCTTCTGGGACCCCATAATGTGAATGTTGTTGTGTTTAATGTTGTCCCAGAGGTCTCTTAGGCTGTCTTCATTTCTTTTCATTCTTTTTTCTTTATTCTGTTCCGCAGCAGTGAATTCCACCATTCTGTCTTCCAGGTCACTTATCCGTTCTTCTGCCTCAGTTATTCTGCTATTGATTACTTCTAGTGTATTTTTCATTTCAGTTCTTGTATTGTTCATTTCTGTCTGTTTGTTCTTTAATTCTTCTAGGTCTTTGTTAAACATTTCTTGCATCTTCTCGATCTTTGCCTCCATTCTTTTTCCGAGGTCCTGGATCATCCTCACTATCATTATTCTGAATTCTTTTTCTGGAAGGTTGCCTATCTCCACTTCATTTAGTTGTTTTTCTGGGGTTTTATCTTGTTCCTTCATCTGGTACACAGCCCTCTGCCTTTTCATCTTGTCTATCTTTGTGTGAATGTGGTTTTTGTTCCACAGGCTGCAGGATTCGAGATAAAGAAATTTTTACCACAATTTAAAAAAGAGAAAGTGTTACACTTAATATGGGAGAAGTAGAAGCACATTAATAATAGGAGACTTTAACAAATCAGATCTAGAGAGACAAAGTGAACAAGAAATTAGTACAGGTACAGACAACCTAACCAACATAATAAATAAGATAGATTTAATATATATTAAACTCTGAACCTTGATAATAGAGAATATGGCTTTCTTCCCCCCCAAATGCATATAAAGGATTCACAAAAATCACAAAAATGTGGCACATTCACATCTTAGGCCACAGAAAAAATCTCAATAAATTCCAATTTAAATTTCCAAATGGGAAATTTAAAAACTTGCTGTTAACCACTTCTGGGTCAAAGGAGAAATGCAAAACAAATCGAAAATATTAATAATGAAAACAAGAATCTATGGGAAATAGTTAAAACAACTATCAGAGAAAGATTTAAAATTAAATGAATAAAAGTTAAAAAGCAAAGATAAATGAACATTATGTCTCAAAAAACTAGGGGGGGAAAAAAAAAACAAGGCAAACCAAATGTCAGCAAAAGAAAGAAATTAGTAAAAAGAAAGGCAGTGTTAATGGGTTTGAAAACTACGACAACAAAAAGTAGAACTCTTAAAACTGGAAATTAAAATTCTCTTTTAAAATAAATAAATCCAAAACTGTTTCTTTGAAAAAATTAAATTGATAACTTCTTAACTAAATTACTCAAAATAAAGGGGGTGGGAAGACAGCACAAATACATAAAGTTAGAAAGAAAGAGACACAGAAAAGAAAAATTTTTAAATATTCTATGTAAATATGTTCGAAAATCTACATTAAATGTATAATGTTGTATAAAACCCCAATTTAACAGAATTGACCCCTGTGGAGACAGAGTAAAAACAGACCATTTAACATAAAAGAATTAGAGAAACTGGTTAGCGTTACCCCACAAAACAAAACAGATCCAGATAGTTTCACAGAAGATATTATCAAATTTTAAAAAATAAATCCTTAACTTTTTAAGCTATTTTAGAGCATGGCATAGGAAGGAAAATTCGCAAATTCATTTTATGAAGTGGGTGTAACATTGATTCCCAAACTTGAATTTTGGAACCATGACAAAGACTAAACAAAAAACACTATAGATCAACTTCACTTATTAATATTGATACAAAAATCTTATATAAAATATTAGTAAGCAGAATCCAGTAGTATGTTAAAAAAATTGTATCATGACCAAATGGATAATACTCTATGGATGCAAAGATGGAGAGTCAAAGGAAATTCATTAATATGGTTTATCATATTAATTGATCCAAGGTAAAAAAAAAATGCTCATCTCCACAGATGCATTCATAAATTTTAATACATAACAACACCACCAAAAAGTAAAAAGACAACTGGGGGAAAAGGTTATACCACAGGCAAAGAGTTAGCATCTTTGATAAAAAAGAACAACAGGGACTTCCCTGGTGGTCCAGTGGGTAAGACTCCACACTCCCAATGCAGGGGGCCCAGGTTCGATCCCTGGTCAGGGAACTAGATCCCACATGCCACAACTAAGAGTCCGCATGCCACAACTAAGAAGCCCAAACACCGCAACGAAGATCCTGCATGCCACAACTAAGACCCGGCACAGCCAAAATAAATAAATAAATATTAAAACAAACAAACAACGACAACAACAAAACTTCTAAAAGTACAGAAGAAAAAAACTAATAACCCTATAGAAAACTGGTTAAAATGAGGCATGTCACAGTGAAAGACATACAAATTGCTGTTAACCATATGAAAATTGTTCAGTATTGCTCATAATTTTAAAAATATTGAAATTAAAACTGCATGGAGATACCACATTTTACCCGCGAGACTGCATAAATCCAAAAGTTTGATAACGTACTCTGTTGGTCAGTCTATGAGGAAACAGGCATTCTAATATGTTGAGTATGGAAATGTAAAATGGTACAACCTCCACGATGGAGACTTTGGCAGTATCTAGCTAGCACAATTATCAATGCCTTTTGATTAAGCAATTCCATTTTTAGAAATCTATCCCAAAGATACTCTAGCAAAAATATGAAAAGTGTCAACTATTATATGCAGCATTATTTGTAATAACTACAGACTGGAATCAACTCAACTGTCAGTAATATGGTATCTCCACACAGTGGAGTACTACACAGCTGTGAAAAGCAGTGAGGAAGATGCTGCTGTGGAATGATGTCCAGGAAATACTTTAAAGTGAATAAAGCAAGGTGTAGGACATGTGAATAGTGTGCTATTGTTTATATTAAAAAGGAGATAGAAATATATGTGTTTCTAAGAGAAAAATGATGGAAAAATAAGTGGTATGATTAGTGATTACCTTTAGGTAGACAGGAGAAATAATGCGGAAAAGACGGGTAGAAGATAAACTTCTTTGAATATACCTTGTTTTGCAGAGTTGATTTTAGAACCATGTAAATATTTCACATAATTATAAAATTAAGATTAAAAAAAGGTAATTCCTAAAATAAAAAACAAATGAATTCTCATTATTTTCACAACAGTTTTTTTTTTTACAGAGATAATTGGCTACATACAACAGCTATATAAATGAGTTAATACCTCTACTTCCTCTAAACGTCACGAATTTCATAACCAGTTTTCTTTCTTAAGACTAAGTCTCCCTCTAGTGGAGATTAGTTTTACAACCAGTCCCCTACCCCCTACACTACAAAGGAAGAAACCTTTTGCCCATTGTCTCCTGCCACCAAATCCTTAAATTACATAAGTGTTAGAGTCATGAGGAGGAGGATGTGATGGAAGATATTGAGAAATGGGATAGCAAAGAGTCAGGGACAGAGTCAAGTTTAAAAAGAAGTTGGGGGAGGAGAGACTCTAAGAGCCAAGAAAATTTGGTTATTCAACCCAGAATGGGGAAGGAACTTCAACTTCCTGTTGTTGGAGGATTGCCACCAACTCTGCGCAGAAAGATGCGATTAATATGTCAGTGTCGCTGTGTACTCAGGGAAAGAGCTCCCCCTAAGGCATTGCTTTAGGGAGAAATCTGGGTGAGAAATAGTGATGAGTAGATGAAGAGTGATTCTCTTGAGCCAGATAAAGTGTGATGGGGGTGAACTCCAGGCATCTCTCCCATCCCTCAGGACGCTCCCAGAGTCCCACTGACCCTTGAAGTCAGATGTATGAAAGCTTTGCCTCCTTGGAAGCTGATCATGGGGAAAGGTACTGGCACAGTCTCTTCAGTTCCTGGTAGGGAGAGGAGAGTCAGAGACTGGCCCACATTGACAGTGGCCTCTGGGGATATGATGGGAGGAGGGTCCTTGTGTTCTGGGCTGTCCTAGGTCTCATCTGACCTCACACAGTGGAAAATACTCAGAGGAAAACTCCTTTAGAGTAGAACCTCTCCTAACATCTACTCCAGTTTCTAAAAGTGTATGCCATTCTTCCCCTCTCTCTGTCACAGTGTGGTCTTACCATCTGTAGAGAACGTTTGAGGCTTGCCACCTCAGCATGTATCTCCAATCTCCTGTACAGTTTTAAATAAGAATACAAAAAGAAATGAACACTAAAAACAGTCTAGTTTCCCAAGTTCATTTCTGGTCCCATAGTATCTAACTCCTTGGTAGGGAGGGATAAATTAGGAGTTTGGGGTTAATACACACACACTACTATAGATAAAATAGATAATCAACAAGGATCTACTGTATAGCACAGGGAACTCTACTCAATATTCTGTAATAACCTATATGGGAAAGAATCTGAAAAATAATGGATATATGTATAACTGAATCACATAGCTGTATACCTGAAACGAACACAACATTGTAAATCAACTATACTCCAATATAAAATAAAAATTTTTTAAAAATCCACTTCTTAATATATACCCAAGAGAAATGAAAACATACGTCCATACAAAAACGTATACATGAGTATTCAAAGCAGCAATACTCATAATAGCCAAAAAATAGACGCAACTGTAATGTCCAAAAACTGATGAGTAGATAAAATGTGGCATAATCACACAATGGAATATTATTCAGTAATACAAAGAATGAATTCATGCTATTATTTCTCTCATCTACTAAACAAAGAAATGAATTACCAGTACACGCTACAACATGGATGAATCTTGAAAACATTACACTAAGTGAAAGAGGCCAGTCACAAAGGACCACATATTATATGATTCCATTTATATGAAATTTCCAGAATAGGCAACTCTGTATGGACAGAAAGTAGGTTAGTGGTTGCATAAGGCTGAGAAGGGACCTGAGGGTGATGGCAAATTGCTACGGGATTTCTTTCAGGGATGAGGAAAATTTTCTAAGGTTGTGGTGATATTTGCACAACTCTGTGAATATACTAAAAGTCAATGAAGTGTGCCCTTGAACTGAGTGAATTGTATGGTCTATGAATTATATCTCAATAAATCTGTTACCAAAGAAATAAATAAATGAGTAAATGTCCCCCCCCTACCCCCGCCAAATCTAACTCCTTAATTCAGTTCTGGGGGCCTGCTCTTCTACATATCTAGCCTAAGAATACTGTCCAGGAAATTACTCATTTGAATGATTATTTCAGCCAATTCCCACACCTTTCTTTGTTCTGCCTTCACTTCCTCCCTTTAAAAGGTGAAGTGAAATCCTAGATGGAAAAAATTGTCTTAACTAGGTGTGGTGACACTTCCTGTGGGCAAAATATAAGAAACATGTCGCTAAAGGCTAAAGTTCTTAATATAACAAGAAGTAATGTGAACGTTATACAATGAAATATTATCAGCCTTAAAAAAGCATGAAATTCTGACATGCTACAACATTTGGATGAACCTTGAAGACATTATGCTAAATGAAATAAGCCTGTCACAAAAAGACATACTGAATGATTCATTTATATGAGGTACCTGTACTTAGAGTGATCAAACATCATAGAGGCAGAAAGTAGAATTCTACTGGGTCTGTGTGGGGAGATGGGGAGCTATTGTTTAGTAGGTACAGAGTTTTGGTTTTGCAAGATGAAAAAAATTCTGGAAATGGATAAGGGTGTTGGTCATACAACAATATGAATGTACTTAATACGACTGAACTGTACACTTAAAAAGGGTTAAGATGGTAAATTTTATATGTATTTTACCACAATAAGAAAAAAAATTTTTAAGTGTTGTGTAGTGTGAACTTTACTGAAGACTGCCAAGAAGTAATGAAAACAGGTACCGATGAATGATGCTAGGATAAGATCTCATGTCTCATTTTAACAAGTACCAAGAGGAACACCAGAGCTCTCCAGAGTTCTGTGTCCCTCCTTGTTACATACAAAAATCACTCAATCATCATTCATACCTCTTCTCTGAGAATATATTGCCTCAGACCACTCCCAAATTTTACCCTCTCCTTCTTCGTTTGTCAGAAATCAGGCACAGAGTCAGTAATTTCCTAAAAAGTCTAGATCAGAGTTTTTATTCTCACAATTATCAAAAATTTTTGAGCAATTAAAGTAAAACCAAAGTTTTTAAACTTATTTTTGCATAACCCCTTGTAAAATGGGAATAATATTAGTACATTTTATATATGAGAAAACTGAAACATAGGAAGGTTAAATAATTTGTCCAAGGTGCACAGCCAGTAAGTTGCAGAACCAGTTTTCAAACTCCCAAACTGACCCGTTCCTGAAAGTCCAGACCCTAAAATCTGAAATCTCGAGCCCTCATTTAATCTGATTGGATTAGTGAAACAAAACAAGTTTCTCCTATGGGAAGTCTCAGATGTTTAACTTCAAAGCGTATATTGAAACTCTTCAGTAGTGGAAAGGGGATATAATATAGAGCATTTCCTCAACTTATTTGACCATTGGACTTATTTTTCATGGAGCATCTCAAGGAATTTTCTTAGCTGAAATTTTGCAAAACTTTACATGTAATACAGAATATTGCTTTGTCTTTTTCAACTACTTTAAGAGAATATTTGAATTACTTTCTCTCATTTGGAAAAATTTTTAAATTGAGATATTGAGAAACAATGATTTGCCTAAGGCCATAACCAGTTAATATTGGAGCTGTAATTAGACTCTAGGTCTTCTGGCCACAATTTCAGGGATTTTTTTTAATTTTTTTTATTAAATTATAGAAGGAATATATTCACATTGTAGAAAATCAAACAAATCAAACAGAGATATGCAAAGACTCCCCCTCCGCCACCCCCAGCATTCCAACCTCATCTTCCTTGGGGAAAAAACTATTCTAGTTAAAGTAGATTTGGCTGCAAGTGACAGAAAATTTAAAATGAGTAGCTTAAAAATATAGAGAGGTTTAGTTTGCTCCCATGAAAATGTCCAGAGGTATGCAGTCCTGGGTTGTTAGGGGAGCTCTGCTGCTTGAGGACCTCAGGGTCTTAGATTCCTTCCAGCTCATTCTTTCTCCATCCCAAGGGTGGAACCCTGATTCTCATAATCCAAGATGGCAGTAGTTCCAAAGGGCACGCAGCAGCTGTCTTTTAAGGAATGATGCTTGAAGCTGTCACACAAAGATGTTCCCATTTTCATCTCATTGGCCTGAACTTAGTCACTGACCATAGCTAGCTGCAAATATAGCAGGCTAGGAAATACACAGTTTTTATTCTGAGAGGTTATATGCCCAACTAAAAATTATGTTACTAGAAGAAGTGGGAGAAATTATGTCAGGGAACTGTTTCTGAAACTAAATAATCTTCAGCACTTGTTATGCATCCTTTCAGATTGTTTTCTTGTACTATACACATTACTCTGCAACCTGCCTTTTTCACTTAATATATCACTGAGGTATCAGAGTCCTCAGCTGAAAGAAACACAAATCAACTCTGGCTCATTCAGTGGAAAAATAACTTATTAAAGGATATTGGGTAGTTCATACGATTTCTAGGGAGATAGAGAATTAGACTTGGATTTTAAGTTATTCCTGTTAGTCCTGACGAATTAGGACCCTGAGCTGCCACTGCCACTGGGCATGACCACTGCGGCTTGCATATCTGACTTACTCTGCCCTCTGCCCTGGCTGCATGGGCACACGACCTATGCAGTCCCATAGGGCCCTGCACTGAGAAAGGCTGTGCCCTCGGTTTAATTGTCTGTTGTTCCCGTCTTGAAATTCTTAATAATTTTTGAACAAGGGGCCCCACATTTTTATTTTGCACTGGCTCCCAAAAATCATGTAGCCAGTCCTGCGTTCTGGACATTGGGTGCTACTATTCGAGTCACTGTGACTACCACCTCTAGAAACTGGCTGAAGCTGCCGCTGTTGCCATACCCCTCACCAGGCTGCGTTCACTGCCTTCCCTGCTTCTTCCCCTCACCTGTTTCCAATTCAAGATGTGGGACTGGTGGTCTAATCTGCAGATTTTCTAGCTGCAACAGAGGCTAGAAAAGTGAATAGCTGGCATTTTATGGTGGGAGAAAAGCTGTATCTTACAAGGCTGGGGCAGCGGTGGTTGGGTGGGGATCCCCCGAACATAGGAAGTAGGTTCAGAGGCTCAATAGTCAAAAGGAATCAATAAAATAGAACCACAAAGTATATATAAATTTATCTCATTTTCTTAAACAGTTGCCTAATATTCCATAGTGGAGACATTTATTCAGTCATTCCCCTGTTAATGGGCATTCAAGATATTTCCACTTTTTGCTACCACAATATTGTAATAAACATCTTTATATATTTGGCCTTCTATACCGATGGTTTTATTTCAGTAGGCTAGATTCTTTTTTTTTTTTTTTTTTTTAATTTCCTTATAAACTCTGTAGATAAGTTCTTTATCAGAATGTGTTTTTTGTTTTTTTTTTTTGTTTTTTTACTTGATTTTATTTATTTATTTATTTATTTTTGGCTGTGTTGGGTCTTCGGTTCGTGCGAGGGCTTTCTCCAGTTGCGGCAAGCGGGGGCCACTCTTCATCGCGGTGCGGGGACCGCTCTTCATCGCGGTGCGCGGGCCTTTCTCTATCGCGGCCCCTCCCGTCGCGGGGCACAGGCTCCAGACGCGCAGGCTCAGCAATTGTGGCTCACGGGCCCAGCTGCTCCGTGGCATGTGGGATCTTCCCAGACCAGGGCTCGAACCCGTGTCCCCTGCATTAGCAGGCAGATTCTCAACCACTGCGCCACCAGGGAAGCCCCAGTAGGCTAGATTCTTAAAAGTAGAGTTGCTGGACAAAAGTGAACATGTATTCTTATTTTTAGTATATATTGCCAGGTTACTTTTTAAAAAATATAGTAATTTATATTCCCACCAGAATGATACAAAAGTGCTGTTTTCTCCCATCCTTTTAGTCCCTGAATATTATTACTCTTTTTCTTTTTATCAATCTGATGAGTGAAAATGATATATTATTCTTTTAATTTTTGGTTTTTTGACTACCAGCACCTTTTCATATGTTAATTGGCTATGCTGAATTTCTTTTTTATGAATTGCCTATTCATATCCTTTACTCACTTTTCTATTAGTTTCTTTTTCTTATCAATTTGTAGGCACTCTTTGTGTGTTAGAGATACACTTTTTCAGTCATATGTGTTGGAATTATTTCTCAGCATGTTTCTAGTTTTTTGTTTTTTTGTTTTTTACTTTATTTAGGGTGTCTTTTGTTTTAATTTCCTTTAAAAGATAGTTAAATATGTCTTTTCCTGTATGGCTTCTCCATTTGGTTGGTTATTCTTGCTTAAGAAGTTTTCATTGTACATTTATGTGCTGATTGGTTATAATAAGCACATATTTCTCTTGTAATAAAAATATTTTTTTAAAAAGGAAAAGAAGGGGCTTCCCTGGTGGCGCAGTGGTTGAGAGTCTGCCTGCCAATGCAGGGGACACGGGTTCGAGCCCTGGTCTGGGAAGATCCCACATGCCGCGGAGCAGCTAGGCCCGTAAGCCACAATTGCTGAGCCTGCGCGTCTGGAGCCTGTGCTCTGCAGCGAGAGAGGCCGCGATAATGAGAGGCCCGCGCACCGCGATGAAGAGTGGCCCCCGCTTGCCACAACTAGAGAAAGCCCTCGCACAGAAGCGAGGACCCAGCACAGCCATAAATAAATAAATAAATATAAATAAAAATAAAAAAATTAAAAAAAAAAAAAAGGAAAAGAAGCTTAAAACCTTCAAAGAGTACCCTGAAGACTTTTATTCTTAGGTCCAATTCTATTACCAACTAGATATGGCCTTGGACAAGTCACCAAGTTGCTATTTCATTGTCTTAATTTTACAAATGAAAGGTAGTAACATCTACCCTGCCACTTCACAGGGTTGTTGTAAAGATAAATCAGATTTTTTAAAGTATAAATATGGGTTATAAAAATATAAGATATTATTATTATTATATGTTTTCCCTCTTTACTTGAAAGGTAATGTGATGAGTAAAGAGATCACTAGATTAGGAAGTCATGTTCCATCTTATGCCAATTACTAACCAGTATGCCTTTGAACAACTTGTTTAGCTTCTATGAGATTCAGTTTCCTCATCCTTAAAATGAAAGTGTTGGTCTCTAAGTTTCTTTCCAGCTTTAAGGATCTAAAGATATTATAGCGAAATCCCTAACAAGAAAGTTATGTAATTTTTTTGGTATTAAAGGATATTCTTAGGATTAAGTGTTTAAATATGTATCTTGAAGATACATAAATGGAGAATGGATTGGAAGATGACAACTATGGATGAACTGAAACTGATTAGGAGCCTTCTGCAGTTGTTTAGGTGAGGGGTGATGGTAGATTGAACCAGGATGAGAGCAAAGGAGAATGTAGAACAAGTGAGTCAGCCTTAAAAGTCTCAGTTGATCATTTGGCCCATCTTGGGTGTTTGTTAAGTCACAGCACGCACTCAGATGATGGACAGATATAGGTCCAAAACCAAAATTAATCTTCCTATTTCCCATTCCGATTCACATTTGTTCTCCAGTTTTATGTCTTAAGACTAAGACTCTTTCTAGTGCAGACCAATATTTTGACATAAGTAGAGGCTCACAATTTACTCATTACATTCAGATATGCATGGGAAAAAAATGTAGCCTATTTTATAATTGATCTAACCTGTTCTTAAGCCTCTATCCTACAAGATGTGGAGAAATGGGGGAAATTTTAACTGCCCAGTTAAAGATCTCTAAGTTTTTTCTTGTTTAAGTTGTGGTGGTGATTGTGTTTCCAAAGATGACAACAATATCTCCCACCCCATAAGCTCTTTTGAAATGTGACCTGGACAATTACCCTTCAAGAGGTAGAGTCTATTTCCCTTCTCTAGGAATCTGAGAACTGCTGATATGTAAGTTCCAGGGTGGAGCCTTAACAGATCTGTAGCTTCAGCCTGCCTTGGTTGGAACATTCCCTCTTGCTAGTCCGTGCCATGTAAGAAGACCAGTTACTTTGCCAGAGATAAAGGCCATGTGGAGAAAGGCCTAAGGCTATCTTGATCATTCTAGTTCCAGCCAAATTCCCATCTGAGCCCCTGCCAACCAACAGAACCATAAGAAATAATAAATTGTTATTTTAAGGCACTAAATTTTGAGGTGGTTATACAGAAATAGATAACAAAACATGGTGTTTGGGGGTTAACTCAGTCCCTATAGGAATATGCTTGGTCTTTCATCATTCCTCTTAATTTTTCAACAGGGTTGCAGCTAGATATTCCATAGCACGTGCTCTTCTTAAATGTGATGCTGACATTCCTCCCACTGAAGCCCACTGGGTGGGCCTATGACTAAGGTGGAAGGGATGCAAAGTCAAAGGTGACAGCTCCTGCTTGGTCCTCTTGGGATGCCACCTCTTGGAGTCCAGCCACCTTGGATCTGAGGAAGTAGAGAGACTTCATGGAGAGTCCACTTGTAGGTGCTGCTGCTGACAGCCTCAGCTGAGATCCCAGCCGTCAGCCAGCATAACATCCAGACATTTGAATGAGCAACTCCAGATGATTCCAGCCCCCAGCCGTCAAGTCACCTCTGGCCTCCAAGTCTTCCCAGCTGAAGTCCCAGAGATTTTAAGCAGAAACAAACTGTCCCCAACATACCCTTTCCAAATTCTTGACTCTGGAGTCATTTGTTACACAACAATAGATAACCAGAACACTCTCTTATTCTCCTCAAGGTGGCATCTAGGTGAAGGTGGACCTACCATGACCTAGAGGTAGCAGAAAAGGGAGGCAACCCTGTGGCTGGCAGCTGGCACCTTACTGCTCTCAGATGTGTTGGGCTGGCCTTGTCCCTGGGTACCATGTGCTAAGTTGCAGCTATTTCTGTTGGGCCTTTTGCCATCCTGACATTAATTGCTCAAGTCCATTGACCCATCCCATTCATTTGCCTCTAGCTGCAAAGTCTCTGCCCAGTAAGCTGTTTTGTCTCATTCCCAGACTTCTACAAAAGACATTTGTTCTAGTCTAGGTGTCTTCCCTTGGAAGGAGATGGGAGTTAAATCTATTCAGAATCTATTCCTCTCTCATCCCCCCCCACCCCCACCAGCAACTCCCAGTGTGACTGTATTAGACCAGATGGTGGGTCAAGTTCTCACTTCCTACTCTTAGGGGGGTTTTGTTTGTTTTATTTTGTTTTTTTAAATCCATTCCTCAGGAGTGGGAGGCTCAGAGTCCCTTCCAGCACTAGCCTCACCTTCAGGGTTTCATTAGAATATTGGGGAGTGTTCTGCAAGGGGTGTAGGCAGGAGCAGCTGTGTTTAAGGTAGCAAGAAGTACTGCTGGCACCCCAACCTCAGTTTCCTGAAGTTTCCCCACTGCCTCACCTTGTTGTCAGAAACCAGGAAATTCACCTCTTCCATGGTAGGGCTGGGGCTCACATTCTCTTGTTTGACTTGGACCTCACAGATGCTCCCTCCAAGGACTCCAAGACAGAGTACACTCTTTATAGGCCTGGTCTCAAGTGATGCTCTGGTTTAAAAAGGGATTTGTGGACAATCAGTACAAATGACCTGGGTTTGGGTCTAGCTCCATCACTAGAATGGGAACTCAGGCATATCTCTTTACAACTTTACTTCCTCATCTGTAACATTTTGATGATTATCTCATAAGATTGTTAAAATGATTAAATTACATTGTAAACTACTGTGATACAAAGTAAATGTAAAACAAACGTTAGTCATTATGATTAGGAAGTGTATATTAGCACGTTTAAAAACTCCGAAAGCTATTTAATTACAGAACTGCTCAACTCTGTTGAACCAGAATTTTCCTGGTTAATACGTCCACAGGAACACTTTTAAATAGCACACCTATAATTGGGATTAGGTGGAGATGGAGGAGCTGGAGTGAATGGGACCCGGCTGGAACACGCACATGACTATGAAGTGTTCAGATCCATGGGATCGCCACTCTCCTCGGAGCAATGACAAGGCCCGGTCATTTCCAGCTCCTGGGCCCGAAGTGGGGACGCCAACAGGAGGCTGCCTGCGCTGTGCTCCACTTCCCTCCCACCGATGTGTGGCCGGTATCGTGTCACGTTGCTCCCACTGTCGGGAACAGATCAACACTTCCCAGCTTTCCGGTCCTGACTCAGGCCTGACTTGCGGGAAGGCTCCTCACCGCGGCTGCCCTGGCAGGAGCGGGGGCGGGGCCGCCCGCGGGCGTGACGCCGGGCAGGGGGCGGGGACGTCCGAGGGCCGCGGCCAATCGGCCTTCTCAGACTTCCGGGAAACGCTGGCGCGCCTTTTCTCCAGGCCTCAGATTTCCGGCCTTGAAATAGGTTTCTCGGGTTGTACCGTTAAGCCGAAGGTGGCCTTTGTGCAGGGTTCGTGCCCCGGAGACGGTCTCAGGAGCCCGGATTTCAGGTGTGTCTGGGGACCCCTGGGCGTCTCGGTTGACTCGCGCGCTGCCCAGCTGTTGGCCCTCGGAGTCTGCGGAAAACGAGGAAGGAGGGGTTAGGTGCAGCCTGGACGCCCCCAGGAGTAAGAAGGCGAAATCACGCGACGAATTAATTTTTGGAGATATTCGCGTTTTTATTGTTTAGTTAATGTGTCCATATCTTCTTTGTCTTTGTAATGAAAATTTATAATCTCGCCTTTGCCTAACTAGATTGCTCTTTTCTCATATTACGTCTTTTTTTTTTTTTTTTTTTTTTACCATGTTTGAATTCGTCTGCCCACTCCAGAAAAATGTCCACTGACATTTTCACTTAAAGTTAGGTCACATACACTTCTCGTTTCTATTTAGTCTTAATGGTATTTTTTTTTCATCTTAAAAACATTTGATAGTTTTTGAATAGGTGATACATAAAAGTAATAAAAATAAATCCACACACTAAGAAAGTTAATACAGAGAAAAAACAGGTGGTCGCCAGAGGGGAGGGGTGGGAGAGGAGAGAAATAGGTGAGGGAAGTTAAGTGGTGCAAACTTCCAGTTACAAAGTAAATGAGTTAGGAGTATGAAATATACAGTGTGGGGAATATAGTCAATAATAATGTAATATCTTTGTATGGTGATAGATGGTAATCATTTTGAAATGTATAGAAATATCGAATCACTATGCTGTTCATCAGGAAGTAACATAGTGTTGTATAGATCAAATATACCTCAAAAACAAACAAACATACTAATAGAAAAAGAGATCAGATTAATGGTCACCAGAAGCAAGATCTGGGGAGAAGCAGAATTGGATGAAGGTGGTCAAAAGGTACAAACTTCCAGTTATAAGTTAAATAAGTACTAGGGACATAATGTACAATATGATAAATGTAATTAACACTGCTGTATGTTATATATCAAAGTTATTTAAGAGAGTAAATTCTAAGAGTTCTCATCACAAGGGAAAAAAAATTTTTTTTTTTTTTTTACTTTTATTTACATTTATTTTTTGCAGCATTTATTCCTGGGCCATAAGTTTTTGTTTCTTCATTTTCTTCTGGGATATCTTTTTCTTCTGGGCAACCTCCTCTCCTGGTTTAGGAACAATCTGTTCTTTTTCAGTAAGGATCATCTCAATGTGGCAGGGAGAGCTCATGTATGGGTTGATACGACCATGAGCTCTGTATGTCCTGCGCCGCATCTTGGGGGCTTTGTTCACCTGGATATGCTCAATGACCAGAGAATCTACATCTAAGCCCTTAAGTTCAGCATTACTCTCTGCATTTTTGAGCATGTGCAGTAAAAATTCAGCACTCTTTGGGCCACTGACCCTGCGTCCAGCCCCACTGTTTGGCCTGGGCACACCTACCAACTCCACCATTGTAACGACGGAACGGCACACACTGCTTCTTTAAAGTGACATCCTTCAGATACTTGGTGGCTTTTCGGATATGCATACCCTTAATGGCCTGGGCTGTTTCACGAGTGTTCTTAAAGTGAACACGACGATTTGAACCTCTTGACTTCCATGATTTTGTGGGGTTTTCTGGGTCAAGTGAATAGCAAACCATTTTTAGAGGTCACCTCAGGCCGCTTACTGGAAAAGCAAAAATTTTTTTAATGTTATCTTATTTTGTATCTATATGAGGTAATGGATGTTCACTAAACTAATTACAGTAATCATTTCATGATGTATATAAGTCAAATCATTATGTTGTACATCTTAAATTTACACTGTGCTGTATGTCAATTATATCTCAATAAAACTGGAAGGGGAGAAAAATCGTTAAAACAAAAAACAAATGGAGACTGGCTTTGAAAATTCCCTGAGCAGACAAAACCAGTTTAGTTATACAGCAAAGCTTAATTTAGCTTATTTTGCAAAGCAAGGGAGACTAATTTGACCTTGGTCACTTCTTGCTCATGCCTCTGGAAATCATAGGCACAACTTAAACTCTTCACCAAAATTGATATGAGGTAACCACTAACCAATTCCCTGTCACTTAAGAAAATTCTAGAATTGTAACCAATCACTGTGAATTATAAGCAGTCACTGCCTCCTCACTAATACAAGCTGCTTTGTAACAATACAGTTGGCCCTTCCTATTCGTGGCTTTCACATTCTTGGGCTCAACCAACCAAGAATCAAAAATATTTGGAAAAAAAAATTCCAGAAAGTTCTAAAAAGCAAAACTTGAATTTCTCACAAGGCAGCAACTATTTACATGGAATTTATATTGTATTTATAGTTATTTACATTTACATTGTATTAGGTATCATAAGTAATCTAGAGATGATTTAAAGTAAATGGGAGGATGTGAGTAGGTTAGAGGCAAACACTACACCATTTTATACGAGGGACTTCAGTGTTCAAGGATTTTGGTGTATGAGTAGAGGTCGTGGAACCAATCCCCCACAGATATGGAGGGATGACTGTCTATACCCCTGAGTTTTCCTCCATGTTTTGGAGTGAGTGCTCCTGGTTTGTGAACTTTCTTTTTGTTGTGTGCACAGTAAACTTTTACTACTTCAGTGATTCATTGGTTTTACTTCTGCTGTTTCTGAACTTTGGACAAAGTATTGGGTTGGCCAAAAAGTTTTTATTTTCACCAAGAACTTTATTGATCAATGTATACACCATTTTGTTCCACTACCTTCTGCCATTTTTCAGGCAACCTCATAATTCCATCTTCCCAAAATTTTTTATCTTTTTGAGCAAAGAACTGTTCCAAGTGCCTTTTACAGTCTTCCAGGGAATTGAAAATTTTTCCATTAAAAGAATTTTGTAAGGACTGAAATAAATGGAAATCCGAAGGTGCAATGTCTGGTGAATATGGCGCATGAATCAGAACTTCCCAGCCAAGCTGTAACAGTTTTTGCCTGGTCATCAAAGAAACATGTGGTCTTAATTTATGACAAAGGAGGCAAGAACAATGGAGAGAAAACAGCCTCTTTAATAAGTGGTGCTGGGAAAACTGGACAGCTACATGTAAAAGAATGAAATTAGAACACTACCTAACACCATACACAAAAATAAACTCCAAATGGATTAAAGGCCTAAATGTAAAACCAGACACTATAAAGCTCTTAGAGGAAAACATAGGAAGAACACTCTATGACATAAATCACAGCAAGATCTTTTTGACCAGCCTCCTAGAGTAGTGAAAATAAAAACAAAAATGGGACCTAATGAAACTTAAAAGCTTTTGCACAGCAAAGGAAACTATTAACAAGGCAAGAAGACAACCCTCAGAATGGGAGAAAATATTTGCAAACGAAACAACAGACAAAGGATTAATCTCCAAAATATACAAACAGCTCATGGAGCTCAATATCAAAAAAACAAACAGCCCAATTAAAAAATGGATGGAAGACCTAAATAGACATTTCACCAAAGAAGACATACAGATGCCAAGAGGCACATGAAAAGATGGTCAACATCACTAGTTATTAGAGAAATGCAACTCGAAACTCCAATGAGGTATCACCTCACACCAGTCAAAATGGCCATTATCAAAAAAATCTAGAAACAATAAATGCTGGAAAGGGTGTGATGAAAAGGGAACCCTCCTGCACTGTTAGTGGGAATGTAAATTGATACAACCACTATGGAGAACAGTATGGTGGTTCCTTAAAAATCTAAAAATAGAACTACCATATGACCCTGCAATCTCACTACTGGGCATATACCCTGAGATAACCATAATTCAGAAAGAGACATGTACCACAATGTGGTACATTGCAGCACTATTTACAATAGCCAGGACATGGAAGCAACCTAAATGTCCATCGACAGATGAATGGATAAAGAAGATGTGACACATATATACAATGGAATATTACTCAGCCATAAAAAGAAACGAAATTGAGTAATTTGTAGTGAGGTGATGGACCTAGAGTCTGTCATACAGACTGAAGTAAGTCAGAAAGACAAAAACAAATATCGTATATTAACGCATATATATGGAATCTAAAAAAAAAAAAAAAAGTACTGATGAACCTAGTGGCAGGGCAGGAATAAAGACGTAGACATAGAGAATGGACTTGAGGACACGGGGGGGCGGGGGAGGGGGAAGCTGGGGCGAAGTGAGAGTAGCATCGACATATATACACTACTAAATGTAAAAATAGCTAGTGGGAGGCAGCAGCATAGCACAGGGAGATCAGCTCGGTGCTTTGCGATGACCTAGAGGGGTGGGATAGGGAGGGTGGGAGGGAGGCTCAAGAGGGAGGGGATATGGGGATATATGTATGCATATGGCTGATTCACTTTGTTGTACAACAGAAACTAACACAGTATTGTGAAGCAATTATACTCTAATAAAGATGTATAAAAAAAAAAGAAAAAGAAACATGGTGTTGCGGTATCCTGATGGAAGGTTATGCATTTTCTGTTGACTAATTCCGGACACTTTTTTTCGAGTGCTGTTTTCAGTTGGTCTAATTGGGAGCAGTACTTGTTGGAATTAATTCGTTTGGTTTTCCAGAAGGAGCTCATAATAGAGGACTCCCTTCCAATCCTACCATATACACAACATCACTTTCTTTTTCTTTTTTTTTTTTTTTTAAAGTTTTTACTTGATTTTATTTATTTATTTATTTATTTTTGGCTGTGTTGGGTCTTCGGTTCGTGCGAGGGCTTTCTCCAGTTGCGGCAAGCGGGGGCCACTCTTCATCGCGGTGCGGGGACCGCTCTTCATCGCGGTGCGTGGGCCTTTCTCTATCGCGGCCCCTCCCGTCGCGGGGCACAGGCTCCAGACGCGCAGGCTCAGCAATTGTGGCTCACGGGCCCAGCTGCTCCGTGGCATGTGGGATCTTCCCAGACCAGGGCTCGAACCCGTGTCCCCTGCATTAGCAGGCAGATTCTCAACCACTGCGCCACCAGGGAAGCCCAACATCACTTTCTTTGGATGAAGACCGGCCTTTGGTGTGGATGGTGGTGGCTCATTTCACTTGCCCTATAATCTCTTCTGTTCCACATTATTAAAAAAAATTTTTTTTTAATTAATTATGGCTGCGCCAGGTCTTAGTTGCGGCATGCGGGGTCTTCGTTGCGGCATGTGGGATCTAGTTCCCTGACCAGGGATCGAACCTGGGCCCCCTACCTTGGGAGCACGAAATCTTAACCAGTGGACCACAAGGGAAGTCCCCTGTTCCACATTATTGTACAGTATCCACTTTTCATCGCCCGTTACAATTTGTTTTAAAAACGGAATGTTTTCGTTACATTTAAATAGAGAATCACATGCAGAAATACGGTCAAGAAGGTTTTTTTTCGCTTAACTTATGTGGAACCCAAACATCAAAGCGATGAACATAACCAAGCTGGTGCAAATGATTTTCAGTGCTTGTTTTGGATATTTTGAGTATGTTGGCTATCTCCTGAGTGTTATAACGTTGATTGTCCTCAATTAATGTCTTGATCTGATTGCCATCAACTTCAACTGGTCTACCCGACTGTGGAGAACCGTCCAGCGAGAAATCTCCAGCATGAAACTTCGCAAACCACTTTTGACACATTCGGTCAGTCACAGCACCTTCTCCATACACTGCACAAATCTTTTTTTGCATTTCAGTTGCGTTTTTACCTTTCTTGAAATAATAAAGCATAATATGCTGAAAATGTTGCTTTTTTCTTCCATCTTCAATATTAAAATGGCTACACAAAAATTCACCAATTTTGATAAGCTTTTTTAAAAAATGCATGCTGATATGACAGCTGTCACAATACGATCTAACAAAATTGTTTCAAATGAAGTTAAAGATAACTAAGTGCTACTAGAGCCATCCGACGCAAAAAACCGAACGGAGTTTTTGGCCAGCCCAACATATACAAAGAAAAGTAAGTTTCCTTTCCAGCTCTACCCTCAATTCCCCATTCCTTTTCCCAGAGGCAAGAATGGCTATCAGTTTCTTGTCTGCCTTTCCTAGATAACTAAACACATATACATGTATCTATATGTGCATAGATATATTTCCTCAATTTTTCCTTACCCCAGTACTACATATTATACACACTGCTCTGCACCTGAGTCCTTTTCAATTAATATATCTTGGAGACTTTGAACAAGTCTAAAAGCAGGATGGTATGCAAGATGAAGAGTAATTAAAAACTGTCCTACTATGGCTGGGCTCTAAAGCATTTCCATCTCTTTGCCAGTGTAGGCAGATGGCCCAACCATGGGAATTATGGACGCTTTTCCAGCCCTTGACATGCATTGGCTGTTTCTTTCCAAACAAAGGGAAAAGTTTGCTCAGTATTCTTACTGAAGTTCGGCAGGTTGTGATACCTGAGATTCCTGACTCAGCCAGATGGACCCTCTTTCCCCAGCAGTGTGTGTAACATTCACCTGAAGTCCCTAAGCCTGGGTAGAATTACTGGCCTGTGCAGAGGCCTCTTTGAAAGCCAAGGCTGCTTTTATATCAATGGGAGATCCCCGGGGCCTCCCCAAACAGGAAGTAGTTGTGCAGACTACTCATTTCAGACCCAAAGTGCATGTGACCCAACCATTTTTTTAAAATTTCTTAGATAAGCTTCACTGATTCTATCCTGAAATTCTTCAGAAGGCTCATCATACTTTCCTCAGACCGGGGGTGACAGCAGAGAAGGGAGTTCAGTGAGAAGACCACCTTAGGGAAATGCTAAGCTCAGGGCCAATGCTTACTGAAGTTTACCTCACAACCTCCCCAGAAAGCCATGGTCTTGTTTGCTCTCGTAAACAAGGCCTCTCTCCCTGCCCATGGATTTCCATTTTGTGTCCCACCAAAGATCAGACTGGAAGATCCTGGCCAGTTTGGGTGGTGCAGACCTATCACCCTACTATTTCTTTGTGCTCTCCATAAAGCCCTGAAATATTCTGACCAATCAGGATGAACTCTTTTCAAGGTCCAGAGAGCTCTGAGGAATTTGCCCATTCTCTTCCTCCCCAGCTGCCCAGGTTACTGGCATATGCTCAGAAAGGAGCTAGTGGAATGGGTAACCTAGCACTGCTAGAGTAGTTGGTCTGGGACAAAGGTGAGGGAGAGGAATCAACCACTTTGGACTCAGAGAGGAAAGCAGGGCCACCAAGGGAGCTGTAGTTATTCCTTCTATGTTGCTATTTGGCTGTAGTTTCTCTCTTCCATACCATCAATGAGCCCCAGTGAAACCACAGGTTGTGCTGTTTATTTGTATTTTTGCTCTCAGATTCATTCTCTACCCTACCTCTGCCCTATTCTGCAATGCAGGGAAATGCATTTCCCAGGCTCCCATATCATGCGAAGTGAAAATGAAATTCCCTACAATGTCTCACAAGGCACTCTACCTCCCCCTAGCTCATTCTGATCCAGCTACACTGGTCTTCTTGCTATTTCAGTAATATAATAGCTAGCTCCTGCTGTAGGACCTTTGCACTTGCTGCCCCTCAGCCTAGAAGCTTGTTCCCCAGATTTCTACATGGCCAGTTCCCTAACTTCTTTGAGGTTTTAACTCAAAGTTACTTTCTCAGGGGCCCTTTCTTGGCCACACTATCTCAAATTTCACACACACATCCCAGACATTTAATATCCTGCTGCCCTCTTTATTTCTCCTTAGTATTTATTATCATCAAACTTATTATATATTTTATCTTGTTATCATTTGCCTCACCCACTAGAATGTAAACTACATGTGGGCAGGGATTTGGTTCTGTCTTTTTTTGTAGTTAATGAATCCCTGGAGGTTAGAACAGTACCTGGAACTTAGTAGGTACTCTATAAATATTTGTTTAATAAAGAATGTATGATGGCATTGTTTGTCATATCTTGGAGTGGGTAACAACCTAGCATCTATCATGGGGGAAAGAAAAGTAAAATGGGTGGGTGCCCACTATGAAATTATTTACAGCAGTCAGAAACAC
This sequence comes from Balaenoptera acutorostrata, assembly GCF_949987535.1. Lineage (NCBI taxonomy): Eukaryota > Metazoa > Chordata > Mammalia > Artiodactyla > Balaenopteridae > Balaenoptera > Balaenoptera acutorostrata. The sequence goes on from NC_080064.1 coordinate 118,979,580, forward strand.
AGGACTAAATGTGCACACAGAAACTTGGGTAGAACCCAAAGTCACAATGTTGAGTGAAGAACATACACAAAATTAGGAAACAATTACAAAACAACTACACAGTCTACAAGGATACATACAAATTCAAAATACATGTCAAACACATTAGAGAGGGGGTGAAAGTAGGTAATAGGGATAAAAGAAAGTAATAAATTAAGACAAAAATAAATAAAGCAAGAGAAGAGTCTTGCACCCATCCATGTGGATCAAGGGCAATGAATTGAGATTAACACTGTACCTGAGGTCCATCCCAAAATTATTTAATGTTGTGAATACATATTTTAGTTTCATACAAAAATTTTAATAAGAAACTTAAAAATATGTATTTGTATGAGTATCCAGAACAGACTTCAAATACATGTTTATTTATTTTTTTCTGAGAAATATTAAAACAAATTTTAACAGCTGTATTAGGGCATAACTGACATACAGTAAATTGGACATTCAAAATGTACAGGTTAAGTTTTGGCAAATGTATCACTCTATGAAATCATCCTCACAATGGGGGGCCAACTTGCCCATTAGTCATGGTAGGCATACACCTACAAAAATATTTCAACTTATTTTAAATCCAAAATGCTTTAATTTTTAAAAAAAGATCATTTAAATTCAAAATAAAATAATGAAATTTTACAAGTGATTTTATATAATATTAATACCTTCATCTTTATACCAATGCAGCTGTAAAATATCTTATATTAATAAATTATATATTTAAGTCATATATTATATATAATAGTATATTATATTCAATTATATATTATATGTTATATATAAATGAACTATATTAATACATCTAAATTTTAAATTAAAGAAAAGATTTTTAATATTTAGACATTATTTTTTATGAAGAGTCCCAGGAAGGTCAAAGTGTCTAGGGCCAATGAAAGTCATAATGCAGCCCTGTCACAAGTAAGATAGTGAACATATCCATTGTCCCCACAATTTTCCCTTTCTAATCCTTATTGCCTGCCATTCTCCTTCCACTTACCAAGAAATCACTGATCTGCTTTCTGTCATTATAGTTTTCATTTTCTACAATTTTATATAAGTGGAGTCATATAACACTCTTTTTGACTGGGCTTCTTTCACCCAGCATAATAGTAATAATAATATTTTTTTTTTCTTTTGCTGAGCAGCATTCCATTGTATGGATGTAACCATAATTTATCTTCACCTGTTGGGTGACGTTTGGGTTGTTTCCAGCTTTGGGTTGTTACAAATAAAGCTACTATGAGTATTCGTGTACAAGTCTTTCTATGAGCATACACTTAATTTTCTCTTGGAAATACCTAGGATTAGAATGGCTGAGTCTATAGTAGTAGTTTAACTTTCAAAGAAACTGTTAAACTGTTTTCCAAAGTGGATGTGACATTTTACATCCCCCCACCCCCCATCAGTGTATGAGTGTTCCAGTTCTTCCACATCCTGGACACCTGGTATGATAGGCATTCTAATACATGTGTATGATATCTCGTGTTTTAATTTTGCATTTCCCTAATGATTAATGATGTAGAACATCTTTAGATATGCTTATTTGCTATCCGTCTATCTTCCTTGGAGAAGTGTCTGTGCAAACTGCCGGGTGTGTGTGTGTGTGAAAATAACTTAATTATAAGAAAATATACATTGTTTCCACCTGATTTAGAACCAAGGACTTAGGGCCTTAGGATTCCCTGTGGGGAAAGACTCAGAGGAGAGAGGGAGAAAGAATCTCCATGACTGGGAACTTAGAACTGAGTGCATGGGGACAGCTTAAATCGAAAAACGAAATAGGCAGGTTTGGTGGGGGTGGAGAGCAGAGCGACTTGTAACACTGGCTCTGCAACTATGTTCCATTCATTCCTCTGGACTGCAGGGTAAAGATACCCGCCCTTCAGCTTAAAGCGAGATAATGCCAGGCACACAGCTGGGTCTTGATACAGGTTTGCAAATTCTATGGAGGAGACAGCCCCTTGCAGACCCAGCTGAAGAAGAAGGAGCCTGAGCAGAATCTGAATAAGGGACCAGCCTGAGTTTCAGGACACCGCCTGAACCAGAACTTGGTTCTGGGGATCCGGATCGGAACCGATGACTTCATTCGAGTGGCCAAAAGTACTTTACCTTTCTGGTGTCAGAAAAGATAAGAGAAAAACTGGAGGACCGCCGCGGGGGTCAGTGCTCAAACAGTGGAAGAAAAAAAAAAAAAAAAAAAAAAAAAAAAAAAAAGCACGTATTTTGTTTCCGCCCGGTTTCGAACCGGGGACCTTTCGCGTGTGAGGCGAACGTGATAACCACTACACTACGGAAACAGCTGACAGCTGTTCTTTCAAAAACTAGTCTTGAAATGTAGCAGCTCGTCACTGTGTCCCCGCCGTTGAGAAAAGTGCCCGGGCGGGTCAACCACAGCCTAGGCTCGCCCAGAGGCCTGGAAAGTGGCAGGCAAGGCCCGGATGAGCGCCCGGCATCATGGCTACAGCACCAGGTGAGCTCGATGGTGCCTCATCAGGAAACTCCCAGCACAAGTGAAGCTCCAGCCAGTGTCCTTGCTGTTGAAAGCCTGAGCCTGTGGGCCAAAGCTCCAGGCTTCCTCAAATGCTCGTCGTGCAGTTTTCCGGATCCTGCAGGTCCCGGAGGAACGCTTGGCGGGGAGCCGGACCACCCTGGGGTCAGGTCACCCTCTGGCACTTAGCGCGTGTCCCCTGTTCCGAGACTGGAGAAAAATGGTGCAGTAACTACAGGTAGGAAGAGACTTAGGTGACAGACTCGGCCAAGATAAGGAAAAACCAACTCATCGGTGAAACAAATATACACCTTAAGTTTGCCCAGTACTTATTTTAGAAAGCAATTGTAATGGAAAAACTGTTTTCTCCTTCCTACGTCTTTCTTCCCTTTACTACTCACACCAGCACTTCACTTCTGGTCACCAAGTGTGTGGAGGTTTTTGCCCCACACCAAGCAATTCTCTGTCTCTGACACCACCTTCGTGTTCCATAGTTTAACTCAATTCTGACACTATCTACTTGGAGATTAGATTAAAGGCTCAGTCCTACAAGAGTGCCCTCACCCCCTTCATATGCCAGTCTCAAGCCCAAGTTATCACCTGAACTTTTTTTTAAAATTTTATTTTATTTACAGCAGGTTATTATTATCTATTTTATACATATTAGTATATATGTCAATGCCAATCTCCCAATTCATCACACCCCCCCCCACACCCCGCTTGCTGTCCATACATTTGTTCTCTACATCTGTGTCTTTATTTCTGCCTTGCAAACTGGTTCATCTGTTCCATTTTTCTAGATTCCACACATATGCATTAATATACGATATTTGTTTTTCTCTTTCTGACTTACTTCACTCTGTATGACAGTCTGTAGGTCTATCCACGTCTCTACAAATGACCCAATTCCATTCCTTTTTATGGCTGAGTAATATTCCATTCTATATATGTACCACATCTTCTTTATCCATTTATCTGTCAATGGGCATTTAGGTTGCTTCCATGACCTGGCTATTGTAAATAGTGCTGCAATGAACATTGGGGTGCGTGTGTGTTTTTGAATTACGGTTTTCTCTGGGTATATGCCCAGTAGTGGGGTTGCTGGGTCATATGGTAATTCTATTTTTAGTTTTTTAAGGAACTATCATACTGTTCTCCATAGTGGCTGTATCAATTTACATTCCCACCAACAGTGCAAGAGGGTTCCCTTTTCTCCACACCCTCTCCAGCATTTATTATCTGTAGATTTTCTGATGATGCCCATTCTAACCGGTGTGAGGTGATACCTCATTGTAGTTTGATTTGCATTTCTCTAATAATTAGTGAGGTTGAGCAGCTTGTCATGTGCCTCTTGGCCATCTGTATGTCTTCTTTGGACAAATGTCTATTTAGGTCTTCTGCCCATTTTTTGATTGGGTTGTTTGTTTTTTAATATTGAGCTGCATGAGCTATTTATATATTTTGGAGATTAATCCTTTGTCCATTGATTCGTTTGCAAATATTTTCTCCCATTCTGAGAGTTGTCTTTTCATCTTGTTTATAGTTTCCTTTGCTGTGCAAAAGCTTTTAAGTTTCATTAGGTCCCACTTGTTTATTTTTATTTTTTCACTTGTTTATTTTTGTTTTTATTTCCATTACTCTAGGAGGCTGGTCAAAAAAGAGCTTGCTGTGACTTATGTCAAAGAGTGTTCTTCCTATGTTTTCCTCTAAGAGTTTAATAGTGTCAGGTCTTACATTTAGGTCTTTAATCCATTTTGAGTTTATTTTTGTGTATGGTGTTAGGAAGTGTTCTAATTTCATTCTTTTACATGTAGCTGTCCAGTTTTCCCAGCACCACTTATTGAAGAGACTGTCTGTCTTTTCTCCATTGTATATCCTTGCCTCCTTTGTCATAGATTAGTTGACCATAAGTGTGTATCATCTAAAACTGGGAAAAATACCCAAATGTCCATTATTGGGAGACTGGGTAAATAAATTGTGATATATTTATATAATGGAATACTCACAACAAAATAACTATATACTGATATCTTCAACAATATGAATGTATTTAATAATCATCATGTGAGTGAAAGAAACTATACACAAAAGAGAACTTACCCTGTGTTTTCATGTATATGAAATTTCAAGAACTAATTATGATAAATGTCAGAATAGTGGCTCCCTCTGGTGGGGAGTATAGATTGAGAAGGAGTAGGAGAGAACCACCTAGGATGCTGGAAATGTACTATATCTTAACTTGAGTAGTGATTGCATGGGTGTATACATATGTAAAAACTCATCAAGCTGTAAGTTTAATGTTAGTGCACTTTAAATCTCAGTAAAAAGGAAAAATGAACAAAATACAATTCCTTAAAAATTACAAGTGTGGGACTTCCCTAGTGGTCCAGTGGGTAAGACTCCATGCTCCCAATGCAGGGGGCCTGGGTTTGATCCCTGGTCGGGGAACTAGATCCCACATGCATGCCACAACTAAGAGTCCGCATGCCGCAAAGAGTCCGCATGCCACAACTAAGACCCGGCACAGCCAAAATAAAAAAATAAATAAATTAAAAAAAAATTACAAATGCAATTTCTTTTCACTTAGCAATTCTTCTATGAATTTATTCTCCAGATATAGCTGCACATTTTCAAAATGATACGTGTACAGTTTATTCAAGCAGCATTCTTTGTAATAGTAAAAGATTGGAAACAACCTAAATGTCCATTAATAGAGGATTGGTGAAATAAATTATGAACATCTACACAGTGGAATACTATACAGCCACAAAAAAAGAATGAGGAAGATCATTTAAATGAATAAGGCAGGTGTAGAAAAATATATATAGTATACTACCATTTGTATAAAAGGGGGAGTATAGACATTAGGTGAATAGGTGTGTTTAGGCTTTTCCTATTCCTAGTTGGTTCTCATTATCCCTCACTTCTTATCACGGTCCCTGACTCCTTTTGTGTGAAGCCACAAAATCTGCAGTGTGCGCAACCATGACCTTTTAAGCCACTGTCTGGGGAAGTCTGAACAGGTAGCAACCTCTCTGCAAGAGTGGGATGTTTGAAACAATTGTATCAGATAATAGTAAAGGATCTCCTGTAAGCTTTTCTTAACAGGCAGACTTTACTCAACCCATTTAAAAGGCTGGTTAACCTTAGTATGTATATGAATGATTTAAGATTTATCTTTCATCTACAATAGAAATAGAATGATTCATAATAGTTTGTTTTCTCTAAAGCCCTAATACAATGCAACGTTTGTCTTTTTAATTTGTTTGTTTTGATAACATATCTTTCACAGACCCAAAGGGCTGAATAAAATGGGAACTACACCTGTTTGTAGACTATTTTAGTTTGACTGTAACTGAAATGAAATATCTTGTCTGGAACTATATAATCAGTTAATCCAAGATGGCAAATCTACAGGATGGGACATTGAAATACCCTAGAACAAAAGGCAATATGTTACGCAAGTTGGTAATCAATTTTTAAAATGTGCAAGGATGGTTTCTGAGCTGCTGGGATAAGAGTATTTGAACACAAAACCCTCTATTCCTCTACACAGAGATGTGTGGGTTTTTCCCCACTAACCAGTTCTCTGATACCAGCTGGGTGTCCTAAATTCAACTGAATTCTGATACTATCTACCTGTGGTTAGCACAGACTGCACAGGTTAAGGGCTCAGTCCCACAAGACTGCCACCACCATTTCAGATACCTATCACAAGTTCAGGTTGTCACTTGTGCGTCTGATCAACCAGTTATAAATTGGAGGCTCCCATAACTCCCTTCTCAAGTTTGATTATTTGCTAGAATGACTCCCTGAATTCAGGAAAACAGGTTACTTAGTAGATTATCAGTTTATTATAAAAGGATGCAACTCAGAAACAGCCAGATGGAAGAGATGCATAGGGCAAGATATGTGGGGAGGAGCTCAGAGCTTTGATGTCCTATCCAGGTGGACCACCCGCCTAGCACCTCCATGTGTTCACCAGCTTGAAAGCTCTCTGAACCCCCAGTTAAGGGATTTTTATGGAGGCCTCCTCTAATAGGCATGCTTGGTTATTTTTTTTTATTGAAGTATAGTTGATTTACTATAGTTTCTGTTGTGTTAGTTTCTGGTGTATAGCAAAGTAATTCAGTTATACATATATATACATATACTTTTTCATACTCTTTTCCATTAAGATTTATTACAGGATATTGAATATAGTTCCCTGTGCTATACAGTAGGAGCTTGTTGTTTATTTTATATATAGTAGTTTGTATCTGCTAATCCCAAACTCCTAATTTATCCCTCCTCCACCCCCTTTCCCCTTTGGTAGCCAAAAGTTTGTTTTCTGTGTCTGTGAGTCTGTTTCTGTTTCATAAATAAGTTCATTTGTGCCATATTTTAGATTCCACATATAAGTGATATCATATGGTACTTATCTTTCTCTTTCTGACTTACTTCACTTAGTATGATAATCTCTAGGTTCATCCATGTTGCTGCAAATGGCATTATTTCATTCTTTTTAATGGCTGAGAAGTGTTCCATTGTGTATATACACCGCATCTTCTTTATTCATTCATCTGTTGATGGATATTAGGCTGCGTCCATCTATTGGCTATTGTAAATAGTTAGGCATGCTTGATTATTAACTCAATCTCCAGCGCCTCTCCAAAGGATGGAAGTGGGGGAGTAGTTGGGAGGTTGAAATTTCCAAACTTGTAATCATAACGTTCTTTCTGGTGACAAGGCCCCATCCTGAAGCTATCCAGGAGCCCACCAAAAGTTCTCTCAATAGAACATAAGATGCTCCTATCATCCAGGAAATTCCAAGGGATTTAGGAGCTCTGTGACAGGAACCAGGTCAAAGACCAAATATTAGAACAAAAGATGCTCCTAGCACTTTTATCTCTCAGGATATTACAAAGGTTTTAGGAGCTCTGTCCAGGAGCCTGGAATAAAGACATATATATATATATTTCTTATTATAACAAAATATCACAGTACCTATATGGGGGTCTCTCAGACACGTGGCATAACAACACTGGGCATCATTATTTTACAAGTCCTAGCACTAATTATTAAGCCAGACAGACACCAGCCCCTTCTCCCACTTTTGGAGGAAGGGAGGAGAAAGGGCCCACACAGCCATAATTCTCAAGAGAAACAAAGGGCAGTGTCGAACACCCAGCTGCTAGGCTGATCAGCACCTGAGCGGAGGCTGTGAAGGTTGAAGATGTCCTTCAGGTAATTCCAAAATGCCCACCCCCACTGAGAATCACGTATTTATTTATTTATTTATTGCCTCGCAGCTTGCAGGATCTTAGTTCCCAGACCAGGGATGGAATCCAGCCCCAGCAGTGAAAGCGCTGAGTCCTAACCACTGGACCACCAGGGAATTCCCTGATTTATACTTTAAAAAATTAATTTTCACACTGAAACATGCACAATATTTCAGATATCTTCTAAATCTTGAAAGGTTTTATTAGCATAGGCACAGCATTAATAATTATGATACTTTCTCCCACTTTGAAATATTAAAAATAGTTAAAATTAGAGTTCTAGGAAGCCCAGTAATTTTACCTTTTTGGTCTTTCCACTGGTGGCTGTCACCAGGTGCCTCATAGGGAAATTCAGAGCCACTCAGTACACTTATGAGCTTGCAAAATCAGGGATGTCATCCATTTGTATTTCTTGTAAAATAAGAATGTATTTCTGTATAGTAACTAACTGGTTAATTTTACTTGTAAGCCAGGAAATAAAATGAATAAACAAATGTGATGTGGTAACAAAATTAATTAAATATTTGGGAAATCAAATCCTAATCTCCATGACAGATGATAATAATCACTACTATACTAATGAGGAAGGATATGGGGCGTTCCATCAAAGTTGGTTATCTCCTTCAACTGCCTGGGTCTACCCTGGGTCCAGCTAGCTACAGACATTGATTGCTCTGGTCCAGTTAGCTCCCAGGCTACCAGCAGCATCCAGTCCCCTGCAGAAAGGAGAGAGTGAGAGACCAACATAGAAGTGGCACATGGTGGAAATGCCAGAAACATTGTCGGCTCTCCACCCCTCCCCCACCGAAACCCATTTGCTCCCCGCAGAGCTGTGGTAGGTGGTCATAGAATGAGGAGGCTGCACTGCTGTGGTCTGGGAGGAGCAGACGCTAGGTTTGGCCTAGTGGAAGCAACAGGTCAGGAAAATCCAACCACGTGCTCTGGCGAGATGCATGCCCTGTTCAGCTCCTGCCTGAGCAAAGGGGAATGAGGTGATCGCAAAGGACGGACTGGGAAGAAGCCGTGGACTTCTATCCGAAATGCAAAGGAATTAAAAAAGCAATCAATTGGGCATAGGGGCCAGCTGGACGCTTGAATGGGAGGTGCAGCGTGGGCATTCTGGAGTTCTTTGGCTGCTTGATCAAGGCCCAGAACAATGGAAATGTTGATGGCACAGTATCAGAAGCTTAGTAGTAAGAAGGAAACAAAAGAGATAACAAAAGCAAGACAAACTCCAGCTGGGAAGTTTGAGAAAGAAAGTCTTAATAACTTAAATATAAATGTATACCAGGAAACCCATCTTACCTTCTGGTACCAGGATCAAAATTATGGGGCCTAGTGTAAAATGAAAATGTGAGACCCCTGTTCAGAAAACAGCAAGAAAAGTACTGTTCAAGGTAGTGAAATATAACACTTTTTCCTTTTTTTCTGTGGTCTCGCTCTCTTGACTTGTTATGGTGTTTTTTATTTGCTATTTCATGTCATTCTATGTAAAGAAAAATTAAGAATTTAAATAGCATGAATTTTACTTGTCATCTTTATATTGTGCAATGCCAGTTTTAAATGTTGACCAAGTTCTCACTATTGCCCATTTCTTATACTCTGCTTTATCTTGACCTAACTTTAGTCAGGCTTCTCTACTCCCCACAGGCCCTTAAACTTTGGATTGTCCCTGAGATTGAACAAGCACTAAAATGCAGAATATGTCCCTTTCACCAGCTTATCCTGAGAATCAGCTGGCCAAAGGGAGACACATTTCCTGGGAAACTGCTCTGATCATGCCATCTATTCACTCTCCATTGATTCCTCAGCTTCCCCTTAAAAGTTTCTGGTAAGCTCTGCTTACCCCTCCCTCTGAAAGAAACACCTTTTTCTGTTTGATTTTGAGATGCTTGCAGATTTCTGAGATTGGAACATTCTCCCTATCGCAATAGCCTTTTTGAAAAGTCTTTCATTATCTAAGTCTAGATTTGTTTTTATTTGACAATGAAAATATAAAAGCATTTAATTCATATGCTGAATCACTGAAACGACACAATCCATATTTCATAGCTCCTATGTGCACATGAATTTTTGTCCCTACCAGAACAGTGGAAATGCTGCACAGGACTAACTCAGCTGCTTTTATTTTACTTCTTGATACACACATACTACCAACATTTTCTATCTTTGGCTTGCTGATAAGTAAGGACTGAAAGGAAAAGGAACTATGGGTTGTTCTGTCTTTCTCTTTCCTTCTGTCATCGTTTTCAGCATAAGTGGTTGGCTAATTCAGGGAAGTGATATGATAGGATCCCCTGGTCATTTGTTTTTCTTAGAATGTCACTGCCTTTTGGCGTCTGAAGCAAGTTCTGCTTTGAAGGGAAAGTGCAGCCTCTGGGGCAAGCAGGTCAGCTTATTCAGTCATAGAGGCAATGTACTTACCTTATACTACTCATCTTAGGTTTTTGAATTCCCACTTCATAGTGGGTCCATCCGGAATTCTGTGTTCATCAAGCATAGCAAGTGCTATATACAAATGGGTGACAAGGAAGGCAGATAAGAATGTTGCTGGTATCTGCTTATTGAGCAGGCTTCATTGTTCCACCGGGCTCCAGTTACAAAACTCTCGGTCAAAGATAAAATTATTTACAATTTCAGGGACATTTTTCGGGCATCCCTAAAAGTTTCTAATATTTGTTTGAATCATTCCCAAGATCTTTTTCTAGAAGGTGCTGTCTGTCCTTTTTAGTGCCCTTCCCTGGTGGTCTAGTGGTTAGGACTTGGCACTTTTACCACCAAGGCCCAGACTCGATTCCTGGTCAGGGAAGCTAGTTCTGTTTCTGATCACCCACATTCTATTGTTGCCATGGCTGCTGCGGCTTCAGTGCCTGAGTCTTTACCGAGGCTTGCTTGCCTGTACCCCAAGTCATCTGGTCCTGAGGTATATATTTACGAAGGGAACAAGGTGACTGTGAAAAAATGAAAAATTCCTCTGTGCAGATTCGAACTTGCTTACATGTGCCTCACCACACTGGGAATTACTGATTTCTGTGGCTTGTCGTCCCCCACCCTCACCATGCAATATAAGTAATTTCTACATGAAACGAGTGAGTTATTGCAAATGGTTTATAAATCTATTAAGGCTTTATTGGCATAGGCACAGTTTTAGTAATGGATGTAATTTCCACCCCCCGCCCCCAGTTCATTGAAACCCTAAGAGCAGTTACATTCAGAAATGTAGACAGCTCAGGTAATTTTACCAGATCCACTGCTGTTTCTGCTGGTGGCTGCAGCCGGGTATTCCCAGTTGCCCCATTAGGAAGTTGAAACTATCTATTATGCTTCCTTACGTATTTTAGGAATAGAAAACCACACTTCATCCGTTTGATCTTTTGTAAAAATAAGAACACATTTCTACATGATAATTGGTTAGTTAACTTTACCTGTAAGACAGGAACTGTAATAAAAAGATCAAGGATGATATTATTAAAATGGCAAGTTACATGGCAACAGTCCTTCCTTGGCTGTCAAGAGACGTCGTCCTGCAATTCTCAAAGTTGACTTCAGGATAACCTGGAGAAGTTTGAGAGGCATGAAGACTTCGCATGCCGCCCCTTAACCTGAGGATCTCCAAGTTCAGCATTGGTGGGCAAAAATCAGGAGCCATGCGGTCACTTGCGTATCTCAAAGATTGCACGCAAGCAAGCCTTTGCTATAACAGAGGCGGTGGGAGTCTCAACAGCAACAGAATATAGGTGACCAGAAAGAAAAAACAGCTTTCCCTGACTGGAAGTCGAACTTGGGCTGCAGCGGTTAAATCCTAGCCACTAGACTACCAGGGAACAGGGTCAGGGGGCTGCAGGCAGCACCTTGTGGAAAAATATCTTAGGAATGATTCAGATATGTGTTAGAAAACTTTCAGGGATGTCTGAAGAATGTTTTGAAGTGGTGAGTGTGGTGGTGGTGCAGTGATTGCCACCTGGGTCAAAGGGTGGAAGGGAACTTTAGTGGCAGAAAAGTTGGAAGAAAGATTGTGACAAGTCAAGCCAGGCAGGAAGAGGATAATTTTTCCTACAACATTTTTGTCACTGACTCTCTGACCACAGGGGTTTCTCTTTTTTCCTTCTTTCTTTCTTCCTTCTTCCTTCCCTCCCTCCCTTACTACCTTCCTTCCTTCCATTCCTAAAATTTGTGTGCCTCTCTCCCTTCTGTAGTTTCCCTATGTTTGACTGAGGAAAACATGTCCTTTTTTGCCCACCCTTCCCCTAAAAGGACAATATTCCTGGTCTTCTCCAAATTTACCTCTCCCCAGTGCAGAGGGGGAAACATTCAGGGTCAATGGGAAATGCCCACCTGGAGCTGCACCCTTCTTCTTGGCTGTGCTGTTATTTGCAACCTAGGAATGACCTGCACAAATGCCTGAATTCTGATGAGGCTTCTTCGCCCATCAGTATTGCTGAGGTGGGTGAGGCCTCCAGTGCATACAGGCAAGGATCCACAGGTGGCCAAAGGAAGGCTGTTTGCGGGGTTTGAACAGAGCTTGGACATGGGAGGTGAGGTGCCCTTTCAGTGCAGAAAGGAGCTAGAGTTGATAGAGGGTCCTCCCTGTGCCACCATGCTTAGGCACAGAAGTGTGAGGAGTCCCATAATTCTAAATGTAAAACTGGCCTCACAGATCCTTCAGAAGGTATTTTTGTCAAGGTAGGAAGAAAGATCTTATTTTATTTTGCTCTTTATTAACTTAATTTATAAGTTTAAAATATTTAAACATATGGTATGTGGGCCTCCATTTGTACTCATTCCCACAGCTGCAGATATTAGGGCACACTGACTTCTCTGACTTTCCAGGCCCACCCATGTATCAAGCTATCAGCTCCTTGCCCTGACCACTTGGATCTAAGGTCCTTCTTTCCTAAACTGAGTCATCTTTCTCCACTCCCCCCACCAGGAACCTTTTCCCGGGTCCCACCCCTAGTGAATCATAGCACCCTTGGAAATAAGCTCAGAACCTTTCCTACCCACTGTATCCATTAAGCATCAAGTCCTTTCTGTTTCATCCTCTGTGGCTTCCCCTCCAGTGAGGACAATGCCAAGTTCTCTGGGGAGTGTTTTCACCTCAGTAGCTCAAGCAGTTGCCATGTAGTTTGAAGGTACGGGGCTAAGGGTGTGCATGTCCCTCTTAAAATTGTATTCAGTATCATGTTTCCAAATTTTAAAAAAGATTCCTTTAACTTGAGGAACACTCAGATTTCCTACTAGAAGTTAATGAGAGGAGGGAGGAAAGGAGCCTGTAAAGTTTCTCGGATGTTGGACTGGATGGATGGTGTGTTAGTCAGGATCTCCTAGAAACAGAACCATTAGGGGATCTATATCTATCTATGTCTATATCATCTATATTTATATCTATATCTATATCTAGAGAGAGAGAGATTATAAAGAATTAGCTTATGTGATTATGGATCTGCAGTGTGAGTTGACAAGCTAGACACCCAGGAGAGCTGGTTCAAGGCCAGCAGGCCCCAGACCAAGGAAGAGTTGATGTTCCAGTCCAAGTCTGAAGGCGGGAAAACCCCAATTCCCAGTTTGAAGGCAGTTAGGCAGGATGAGTTCTTTCTTACAAGGGGGAGGACAGTCTTTTTGTTCTATTTGGTCATCCAACAGATTGGATGAGGCCCACCCACATTAGGGAGAGCAATCTGCTTTACTCAGTCTTCTGAGTGAAACGTTAATCCCATGAAAAAACATCCTCACAGAAACACTTGAAATAACATTTGACCAAATATCTGGGCAACCCATGGCTCAGTCAAGTTGACACATAAAACTAACCATCACAGATGGTGACACCGTTATACTAAGCACACAGAGAGAGACTTGCTTTGGTTGGGCTTTAGGTTAGGATAACTGCTTTTTCAGAGAATTTTTGCTTCTGCCCTATCTGGATGTAGTGCAAAGATGCTTTCATCTGGTTGTATAAGAGGGATGAATTAAGAAAGAAAAAGTCCCTCTGGCAGAGAAACAGCAGGGCTGGGCAATAGTAGGCTAAAATACACTTCCCTAGGAGCGCTTGAACCAACAATATATTGATTTACAGTTAAACCTGCTAACCATCGGACATCAGGGACCACATTGAATTTTTTTTAAGTGAAATTCACATAACATAAAATTAACCATTTTAAAGTGAACAATTCAGTGGCATTTAATACATTCTCAAGGTTACACAACCACCACATCTATCTAGTCCAAAACATTTTCATCATCCAAAATAAAACTCCATATCCATTAAGCAATTATTCCCTAATACTCTCTCCTCCCAGAAACCAACGTTACCTCAAAAAATTTAAAGTTACAAACGTCCAGGAGTGGGATTAGAACCAATGACCTTTACACCTAACAACCTAACACACTAACCACTTGCACCACAGAAGCCAAGGCAACATATTCATCCTTGCAGATTATATTCACAGATCTTTAATCAAACACCACGTTCCTCCACTAAGATTTCCACTTCTTCACTTTCACATTGCAAGTAGGTCTGACTTGTGTGATTCTAAAAACTAAAACAAGAAATCATCCCTGCATGTGACACTAGGATCCTTACTTCCTTTCTTCCCAATTCCAGGAGGAAGCGACTGCCTCTTTCTCCCGAAGTTGAGACAGAGAAACCAGTAAAACTGAATTCACTACTTGAGGGAAGTGAGAATGGCTTGAGGGAATGGAGAATGAAGCAGGGGTGGGTTTTGGGCAAATAGTTCGCTGTTAATTTGAACTAATGATCCCTGCTTGGGAAGTCAGCCTGATGTCCTAATTTCAGTAAACGTCTTTGAAGCCCAGTTTCATTGCCTCTTTCTGAATTTTAAACACAGATGCTGGGTTTATTCAAAGACATAAGTTCAATATGGCAGTGAGCTCCGAAGCTCTCCCTGAATGATTCTCAAGGAGTACCAAATACACCAACTGGAGGCAGAGCAACGTCTGGGGACCTGAGAGACTGTAGGTTGAACACTCCCCCCCAATACTACTCCTATTAACACACGTAGTGATACAAAAATTTTGCTGATGGGCCATGGCTCGCCATAGAGAATCACTAGTTTTTAATGAGTATCACTATAATTTTTTATTCTGAAACATGAAACCCACCTGCAAGTTACTTTGAATCAAGAAAATCAGTTTTAGTAATGAACGTAGTTACCCCAGATTCTTTGGAATTCTAAAAGCAGTTAACTATTCAGAGTTCTGCGCAGACTGGGCAATTTTACCAAACGCTCTGACATTTCTACTGGTGGATCCTGCCATTCAGAAGTGCCTCAATAGACAAAACCAGAGCGTCAATTACACTTACTTAAGGTCTGAAAAAGCCTACTTATTGATTATTAATTACTTAATAATCATTAGTGTTATAATATTAATGTATTAGCATGATCACATTTATCATATAATTAATTATATAATGAAAAAAGTACTTAATTTATTACTATTAATGTAATTAATATTCTATTAATATCAATTAATTATTAATTAGGTGTTAATTTACCTATATATTCATATGGTTAGTTTTTCTAGAAAAAAATTTTGATGCTGCTATGTGTAAAACCAGATCAGAAATGATATTCAGAAAATGAAAAATAATACGATGTCATTTCCTAGCTAGGAGGTAAAGCAGATAGAAATGGAAGACACCACTTCCTCCAGGGAAAAAGTCGATTTGATTCAAAAGGCTTTTGTAAAAATTCCATAGACAAGTTTTGCTAGAAGTGCAAGAGGCATAGAGAAAGTCTGGGTCCACAGAGTGGAGAGGCTTCTTTTTCTTTTTTTTTCTTAAAATTTTTAAACAAGAGTCAGGTGATCAAAGTCCTATTTAAAAAAAAAAAAAAAGGAAAAAATAGCAGCTGAAGAGTCTAGAAGAAGAACTGAACGCAAAAACTTCCACATGAATAGAAAGGTAACTGCCAAGGAAAATATTAAACAGAAATAACAGGAGCTGGAAACTGAACTAGATAAATCTCAGCACCAAGGAGAATGCCATTTCCTGGTAAGGAAGGATAGTGACAAAGAAAAGATATAGTGGTGTGAAAAAGGTGGGGAGTTGTCCTGGAAAGAAAGGCAGGGTGGAAAAGAGAACAAAAGTCAAAGCCAGAGTGTAAAAGGAGGTTATGTGAACGTATCCTTAACAAACGCAATTACCACAATGGTGCAGCCATCTGGCCTAAAAAAAATGAGGGCTGCGATTTACTATGAGAGCATCATCAGAAGAAGACAGGTACAGGGGTGGAGAGAAGGATGGTGTATCCTGGGTACACAGACGGTAAGGCAGAAATGGGAAATTATTAGGTCATATCTACGTGAGGGGCGTGTGTGTGTTTGGTTCAGGGTGGGGGAGGGAGGTATTCTTGGTAATATTCTTGCCTCACTGTGATAGGATTGAGAGCACTGGTCATGCAACTGGAACAAGATGACAGCTAGTAGTCCACCCTGTCAGGCATCTGCCTCCACCGCCTCCCACCTGCTTGGCTAAGATTGCCCGACTGGCCTGCGGTATCTGCCTGCTCTCTCACTACCGCTGCCCGGTGGTGTAACTACTGGCACGTGTCAAGATTCATTTTCACATCTCTGGCCCCCGGGTGCCTTGGTCCGCCTCTCTGCTCCCATGGCCCGCACAAGACCAGGACGCCCTTGGAGCACACCACAGACACACGGGAGTCACAGGCAGCCCAGGAGCTGGCACGCAACGGGGAAGCTGGCCCGAGCGGTTGCTGGCATGAGCGACGAGATAAGGGAGGCGAGTCCACGCAAGTGGCCCGACTTGGAGATGAAGATCCCTGTCCCGCACCTTCGGCTGTCGCCGCCGCCGCTGCCGGCACGCAACACTGCCACCCCCGGCCCACCACCCCTACCTTTACATCAAACAGCAGCATCAGCACCAGCACAACACCGGTACCACCGTCGCCGCCACCAGCAACACCAGAACCAGCAGCACCAGCACCTCACGAGGAAAGAAGGGGTGGGTGGTCAGAAGGGAGGGGCGTCGTGGGGGAAGCACTGCTGCTTGAGAGTCCAAACACAGGCGGGGGCGTCTGCTCGTGGCCACGGCCACGGCGGGGAGAGGCGCGGCCCCGGCCACTCGTGTTTGGGGCTGAGGCAAGCGTCCGAAAAGGAAGACACGGGACGTCGAAGGCCTCGAGTGGGCGCGCGCCAGTGCGGCCAAAAGGCTTGGCCGGGGAGGGAGGGTGGAGGTTGCCTGGCAGGGCTTGGGCTGGAGGTGCAGGGCACCGGGCGGCTCTTGTCGGGGCGCCGAGGCCGCGGAGCAAGCGTGGCCTAAAAGTGGGATGTGGACGGTGGGAGGTAGAGAGGAGGAAGAAAGGCTTCCCTGACCGGGAATCGAACCCGGGCCGCGGCGGTGAGAGCGCCGAATCCTAACCACTAGACCACCAGGGAGCGTCGGGCTCTACCACTGCTCCTGCTGGACCCATAGCACCCGCTCGGCGCCACCTTGGCGCCAAGACCCGGCCTTCCCAAGTCCAGCCACGCGCCGCCCCTGGCAATCCACGTGTCCTACCGTCCTTCCTGCTTGCAGCGCCCTCAGAACACTGCGCGCCTGCTTCTCGCACACACAAGAAAAGCCGCTGGGGCCAGCTAGCTCCCTGCTCCCAGCTCTCCCTCACAGGCCCCCGGCCGGCCGCCCGTGGAGCTCGGTAAAAGGTCAGCCCGCTGCGTTGGCCGGGAATCGAACCCGGGTCAACTGCTTGGAAGGCAGCTATGCTCACCACTATACCACCAACGCTGCACAGCCCGGGCCGCCCCGAGACGCCGGCACCGGGCTCGCCCGCGCGCACTCTCGTCGCCGCCGCCTTCTCCTCCTCCTCCTCCTCCTCCTCCTTCTCTTCCGACTGCTCCTCCTTCTCTTCCTCCTCCTACTCCCCTTTCTCTTCTCCGTCCTCCTCCTCCTCCTCAGCCGCCGCCGCCACCGCCGCCGCCACTTGGAGCAGCCCTGCCCCGACGCCCCGCCGGCCGGCAGCTCTGTGACGTCACAGGCGCCACCAAGGCCCCCCGGCGCCCCACCCGCGCCAGCCCTACGAAGCTGCCCTAGGCCACCGGCCCGACCGCCTCAGGGGGGCGCTCTCGCTGCCTTGCTGCTCCAGGGCCCTCCGCTCCACGCCGCGGCCCGCCCCCGCCCCCGGGGCACGCGTCTTCCAGGCCCCGGCTCGCCAAAGCCCTTCTCCACCGGGCGCTGGGCCAGGCCACTTCCCGCACCGACAGGGCACGCCACTCATCCGCCTCCCACCCGTCCCGGCAGCTGTGCACCTATGCCGCTGTGGATAGCTGCGCAGCTGTGCGTCGCGACGCAAGGAGCCCACTGAGACAGCCACTTTGGGCGGGCCGCAATGTCATCGGGCGCTTGTGGGGTCCAGAGGAGGCCCTCGCTCGGCCCTGGCGACTGAGCGCCCGGCGAGGAGGAAGGGCTGGGCGGCTGGAGGGGGGCGAGGGTGGGCAGGCTGGGCACGCGCTGGCGCCCTGCGCCTCGCTGGAGGGCGGAGGGCGGAGGGAGGAGAAGAAGGGCCCTTGGGAGCCAGGCGGCAGGACAGAGAGCGGCGCCAGCCACCAAAAGAGGGCGTGTTGCCTCCCCGTCGGGGAATCGAACCCCGGTCTCCCGCGTGACAGGCGGGGATACTCACCACTATACTAACGAGGACGGCGGCCACCGCCCCCGCGCCCGGCCGCTCTCGGGCTGCCTGCCGACGCCTCCCCCTGCCCTCCGGCCCCCTGCCCACCACGGGCGCCCGGCACGTGCCCGACCCGACCCAACTGCCACACCAACCGCGTCCTCCAAAGCAGCAGCCCCCGACCCCGACCCCGACAGGGACCCGGACCCGCGTGGCCCTGAAAACTCCGAGTGCGCGCTGCCTATTGCCTCCGACGCGGGGATCGCGCCGGGTGGAGGGGGCCCGAGACGCAAAGCAAGGCTGCGAGGAGGGGGTGGGCGCGCGCCGGGCCATGGCCGGCGAGGAGACGCGCGGGTGGGGGCCGGCGGCAGGGGGCTGGCCCGACGCGGCCCGGCTGCGTCCGGGGCCAGGGCTGGGCGAGGGCGCCACCGCGGCGCAGCCAGGCGCGTCGTCTGGCCGTGCTCCCCGTCGGCCGCCGCGCGCCCGCTCCGTCGCTCACCCAGACGGCCGCGCGCCTGGCGCGGAGCACCGCGTCCCGCCAAGGGCACCGGGGTTCGCGTCGCGTCGGGTCCCAGCCAGCCGAGCGGCCACGCGCACGCCCAGGCCCGCCGTCAGGATGGCCGAGCGGTCTAAGGCGCTGCGTTCAGGTCGCAGTCTCCCCTGGAGGCGTGGGTTCGAATCCCACTCCTGACAAGCCAGCCTTTTGGCCCGCCCGACAAACGCACCCGGCCCTGTGGCAGCGCTTTACTGCCTTCCAGTCCGTTCGCGCCTTGCACTCTTGCGGCCTCTCCAAACTCCGGCCCGGACATCCACGCCTCTCAGACGCGGGACCTTCTCAGCCACGGCCGCGGGCCTGGCAGAAACGGCGCACTAGGAACCCTCCGGCGACTGGCTTTCCGGACAAACGCCCTCCCCGCCAGCTCCTAAGCCCCCGCCTACCTGCACCCACAGCAGAAAAACCTTCAGTCCTTCGCAGCCCATCTTCCCTCACCTGCTTGCGGCTGCTGCTGCTGGTGCTTTTCCTGCCTGCCTGCCTGCCTGCCTGCCTGCCTTCGTCCCTCCCTCCCACTCCCACTCCCACGCTCCACCCCGCCCCCACCGCCACACGCAGAACGGCCGCGTGTGGAAAGCCCTCCACGCCTGGCCCGCCCTCCGACTTCGGCCTGGTGAACAGCGGACTCGCTCTCACAGCCTTTCTTCCACTTCCGCCACCAGCAGCTCTCCCTCTTTCCAACATCCTGTCCTTCCCGCCAGCCCCAACGGCCCGCCTGCCCATTCCATTCCCTCCACAGCCACACCGCCTTGCCGGCCTGTGGTGCGTGCCCTCGGTGCTTTTTCGCCTTGGGACCTTGGCCGGACCACACCTGCCTGCCTGCCTGCCTGCCTGCCTGCCTGCCTGCCGGACCGCGTGCAGCCCAGCCTCCTGCTGGCCAGCCAACAGGGGGCCCTCCCTGCACGGGGCCTGGCGCAGGAGTCGCTCCCGGGAACGGTGCTCCAGTGAGTAGTGAGCGGAAGCCCTGGATGCCCTGTCACCCACCACAGACGTCCGGCCCCCAGCCCGGGCCACCCACCTCGGCGCCACAGCGCAAGTCCCTCGGGGAAGCCGCTGCTCCGGCCGGACCCAACCATACCCTGGCGCGCTCCCTCCCTCACCGGGCTGTCCGCCAGCCAGCAGCCAGTCTGCCAAAGTGCTTCTCCTCACAACCAACGCAGCAGAGCGGGACCCCGCGGGAGAGGGGTGGGCCAGAGCGCAGAAGCGAGGCTCAGACACCTTTGGTCTTGTGGCCTGAGCGCCGCTCGGCGACGGCGGCGGCGGCGGCGGCGGCGGCGGCGGCGGTGCCCGGCGTCCATTTCCCACGCTCGCGGTCCCTGCACAGGCCCGAGCTCCGACCCCTGCCCCCGCCCGCCCTCGCACGCCCCGCACCAGCAAGAAAGCCAGCCGCCAGAGGGACTGTGCGTCGGGGCCGGGCGGCTGCTGAGAGGAACGTTGGCGCTCGGCCGCAGCGGCCACGCCTCGCCTGCCCTGACGGGGATTCGGGCGCGGGCCAGGCCGCTTGGGCTCCTGGCTTCCTCTGGCGACACCGACAGTCTCGCGGCGGCCGTGGACGGCAGAGAAAGCGCAGGACGGGCCGAGCACGCCTGCGTCCCTCCGTCCCTCGGTGCTTCCGACCGCCTCGCGCCCTGGGGTCGCCAGCGTGCCCGGAGCCTCTCATTCAGGTGGCCCGTCGGCCTCCTGCTCAAATGGAGCACATGCCCACGGGGCGAGCAGTGACCAGGGTCCGGCGGTTGGCGGCGAGCGCCGCTGGGGCAGCGCCGGGGGCCGGCGGCCATCGGTGCATGGGTGGTTCAGTGGTAGAATTCTCGCCTGCCACGCGGGAGGCCCGGGTTCGATTCCCGGCCCATGCAGCCGCAGCGTCCCCTTTTGGTTCCCGCAGCCCCACAGCGGAGCTGGGCTTCCCCGCTGCCACACTCAAGGCACCGGTCCTGCAACAGCTCGCTCACCACCGCACCTTCCGGCCCCTGTCCTTCCCACGCAGACGCCCCCACCCCCACACACACCCGGGAGCCAGGCCTCCGGGACCTGACACCTTGCGGGCTCAGCCACTCTTACGCCCAGACCCCTTCCTTGTCCTTGTTCTCGTCCTTACCCCGACCCCGCTTGTGTCACGCTTTTCACTGTGAGGAACACCCCACACTGGCACCCGCACAGCCCAACCTCTTCACCTTTCGCCACGTTTCCAAGCTCTCTGCCTCACTCTGCCCGCACTTCGAAAGTTATACTATGTTTGCACAACCAGGAGCAAGGAAGTTGCCACCTCTGGGAGTGATACACCCCACTTTCCTGGAGAGTCCCCAAAGCGTTCACTTGCACGAAGAGTTCAAAAGAAGTCCACACTATCATCGCAGACTGCACTCTAGATTGATGTTCTGACCCTCGACAGCAATACGTTTCCAACACCGGCCCGCTCCTCCACCACTACTGCCACCACCACCATCAGCACGACAAACACCAGCCCCTCCCCTGAACCTCTGCTCCCACCAACAGCATCAGCCCTTGGGACAGCACCACCGGCACCACCACCTCAGCCTCCACCCTACTCCCACAGACACCCCCATCCCACCCCCTATCTCCCCGCTTTTCCCCCCGATCCTTTCCACATCCTACGTTGTCAAGGATCCTGCCCTTGCCTCTGTCCCGTTGCCCTCCTTTATCCCCACTTCGTCGTCTTCTCCTTTTCGCAGCAGTACGGTTGATTTACAATACTGTGTGACTTTCAGGTGTACAGCCAAGTGATTCAGTTATATGTCCTTTTCCAGGTTATTTTCCATTATACGTTATCACGACATATGAATACAGTTCCCTGTGCTGTACAGTAAATCCTTGTTGCTTCTGTGCTTTGTGTATAGTATTTCCTCTCTGTTAATCGCAGCTCCGGATTTCTCCCTGCCCTACACTTTCCCCTTGGGTAACGAACAGTGTGTTTTCTATGTCTGTGGGTCTGTTTCTCTTTGGCACATACATTCGTTTGTAGTACGGTTTAGATTCCACATATCTTTGTGCTTCTCTGCCTGACTTCCGTCGCGAAGTGTAATATACTCTAGGTCCATCCTTACTGGTGCAAATGGCAATATCTCACTCTTTTGTATGGCTGAGTAATATTCCACAGTACATACGTACCACGTCTTCCTGTGCCAGC
The DNA here is from genome assembly GCF_949987535.1 of Balaenoptera acutorostrata. Classification (NCBI taxonomy): domain Eukaryota; kingdom Metazoa; phylum Chordata; class Mammalia; order Artiodactyla; family Balaenopteridae; genus Balaenoptera; species Balaenoptera acutorostrata. Next base: position 119,001,700 of record NC_080064.1, read on the forward strand.
CATCGGTTGATGGGCACTTGGGTTTTGTCCATGTCTTGGCTGTGGCCCGTAGTGCTGCTGTGAACATGGGGGTGCATGGATCTCTTCAAATGACAGTTTCTCTCCTTTGCCGATGTGTACCCACGATGGGGATTGCTGGATCATATGAGAGCTCATATTTCACCTATTTATTTAGTGTGTTGTTTTTATTTATGCATTTAATATTTATTTATTCATTTACTTATAAGAACTAGTAGCTGTAATTTTGGAAGAAAAGTTGATTAACAATATTGAGTTAGTTTCAGGGGCACAGCAAAGCGGATACTGTCTTCCATGTCTAATGCTGTTTCAGGTTGCTTTCCATTACAGTTTGCTACAGGATATTGAACATCATTCCCTGTGTTATTCTGGAAATCCTTGTTGCGTATGTCTTTTATATGAAGTACGGTGTATCTGTTCATCGCAGCTCCTAATTTATGTCTCCACCCCTCCCTTTCTCCTCGGGGAACCACCAGTGTGTTTTCTATGTCTGTGAGTCTGTTTCGCTTTTGCACATACATTCTTTTCTGTTATGTTTTAGATTCCACGTATCTTTGTGCTTCTCTGTCAGACTTAACTTCACTAAGTGTAATATTCTCTAGGACCATCCTTATTGTGGCAAATGGCAATATTTCATTTTCGGAAATGGCTGAGTAATATTCCACAGTACCTTTATACCGCATCTTTTTCTGTCAGCCAACTGTTGATGGGCACATGGGTTTTTTCTATGCCTTGGCTGCGGCACACAGTGCTGCTACAAACACGGGGGTGCGTGGATCTCTTCAAACCACAGTTTTTCTCTTTGGCGGATGTGTACCCACGACGGGGACTGCTGGATCATCTGATGGCTCATGTTTCTCCTGTTTATTTTGTTCGTGGTTTTTATTTATTTATTTACTTACTTACTTATAAGTACTAGTACTTGTGGTTGAAGAAGAAGAGTTGATTAACGATATTGAGTTCGTTTCAGGTGTACAGCAAAGGGGATACTGTTTTCCATGTCTAATATCGTTTCAGAGTGATTTCCATTACAGGTTATTGCAGGATATTGACTATCACTCCCTGTGTTATTCTGGAAATCCTTGTTGCTTATCTCCTTTATATGAACCCCTGTGTATCTGTTCATCGAGCTCCTAATTGATCCCTCCACCCCTCCTTTTTAACTCGGGTAACCATCACTGTGTTTTCTAGGTCTGTGAGTCTGTTTCTGTTTTGCACATAGATTCATCGGTAGTACTTTTTAGATTCCACATATCTTTGTGCTTCTCTGTCGGACCTACTTCACTAAGTGTAATACTCCCTGGGAGCATTCTTGTTGCGGCAAATGGCAATATTTCATTCTTTCTTATTAATGGCTGTGTAATATCCCATAGTACATATATACCACCTCTTCTTGTACTAGCCACCCGTTGATGGGCACTTGGGTATTTTTCCATGTCTTGGCTACTGCAAATAGTGCCGCTGTGAACATGGAGGTGCTTGTGCCTTTTTGCACTCTTGTTTCGTCATTTCCGGGTACGTACCCAGGAGTGGGATTGCTGGATCATAGGGGACCTCTCCTTGGGCCTCTTTCAACCTCAACCCCTCCTCCCCCCACCCCCGCCGCCACACACACCTGAGACCGGATGGTTTCTCCCGATGAGAGGCGATGTATGTCTCTGGGGCAGTAGAATGCCCCCACCCCATTCGGACCCCGCCTAGCCCCTGTGGCGCGCTCCGCTTCTGTTGTTCTCTTGCCTGCCTCCTACCCACCGCCCCCAGTCCCAACCCACTGGTTAGCCTGACCACCTTGCCGCACAGCACACCAGTCTGGCGCGCTCACCCGCCACCCCACCGCGAAGGGGTCCTCTCCCACCATCTTCCTCGCCCCACAGCCCACTCACACACCCCGCCCTTCCCCCCAGCCTGCAGGCTCGGACCCCTCTCCCCGCCACCTTCCCCTTGTATCCCAGGCCCGACTGTCACATGTCCTGCCCGGAAGTCTCACTTCCGCCAGTGCTCCTCAGACGCACTCCTACTCCAGGCCCACCCCGCCCCCTGATCTGACCCACCCGTACACACGTGCCGGGCCAGGTGCTGCCACCACCCCCAAGCTTCTGCTGAGCCCCTGCCTGAGTGGCCAGCCGCTCTCCCGGGCCAGGTCCCCGCCAGCCCAACACCTCCCGCTCCTGCCCGCGCTCCACCCAGACACCCCAGGCCCTTCCTCGCACCTCCCAGCACGCGGCCCACCGCCGCCCTCTCTCCATGGGGTCGTTCTGCTCCGTTCCCTAACCCGCGTGGGGTGGCCACCGACCACGGCCACAAACACCTTCATCCCACACTGTCAGCCACCCCCACGGCACCGGCAAGGGCGTTCAGGAAACCTGCTGCGGTGGTGCGAAGCACCCGTCTGCCCACCGGTGCTCCTTTCCACAGGGGATCCGGCTTTGTTAGAAGGCACCGCGTGTGACACCGCCGTCGCCGTCGGCGCTGCCGCCGCTGTCGCCATGGGGGAAAAGCAGTGCTGATGGAGAGTCCAAACACAGGCGGGGGCGTCTGCTCGTGGCCACGGCCACGGCGGGGAGAGGCGCGGCCCCGGCCACTCGTGTTTGGGGCTGAGGCAAGCGTCCGAAAAGGAAGACACGGGACGTCGAAGGCCTCGAGTGGGCGCGCGCCAGTGCGGCCAAAAGGCTTGGCCGGGGAGGGAGGGTGGAGGTTGCCTGGCAGGGCTTGGGCTGGAGGTGCAGGGCACCGGGCGGCTCTTGTCGGGGCGCCGAGGCCGCGGAGCAAGCGTGGCCTAAAAGTGGGATGTGGACGGTGGGAGGTAGAGAGGAGGAAGAAAGGCTTCCCTGACCGGGAATCGAACCCGGGCCGCGGCGGTGAGAGCGCCGAATCCTAACCACTAGACCACCAGGGAGCGTCGGGCTCTACCACTGCTCCTGCTGGACCCATAGCACCCGCTCGGCGCCACCTTGGCGCCAAGACCCGGCCTTCCCAAGTCCAGCCACGCGCCGCCCCTGGCAATCCACGTGTCCTACCGTCCTTCCTGCTTGCAGCGCCCTCAGAACACTGCGCGCCTGCTTCTCGCACACACAAGAAAAGCCGCTGGGGCCAGCTAGCTCCCTGCTCCCAGCTCCTCACAGGCCCCCGGCCGGCCGCCCGTGGAGCTCGGTAAAAGGTCAGCCCGCTGCATTGGCCGGGAATCGAACCCGGGTCAACTGCTTGGAAGGCAGCTATGCTCACCACTATACCACCAACGCTGCACAGCCCGGGCCGCCCCGAGACGCCGGCACCGGGCTCGCCCGCGCGCACTCTCGTCGCCGCCGCCTTCTCCTCCTCCTCCTCCTCCTCCTCCTCCTCCTCCTCCTCTTCCGACTGCTCCTCCTTCTCTTCCTCCTCCTACTCCCCTTTCTCTTCTCCGTCCTCCTCCTCCTCCTCCTCCTCAGCCGCCGCCGCCGCCGCCGCCGCCACTTGGAGCAGCCCTGCCCCGACGCCCCGCCGGCCGGCAGCTCTGTGACGTCACAGGCGCCACCAAGGCCCCCCGGCGCCCCACCCGCGCCAGCCCTACGAAGCTGCCCTAGGCCACCGGCCCGACCGCCTCAGGGGGGCGCTCTCGCTGCCTTGCTGCTCCAGGGCCCTCCGCTCCACGCCGCGGCCCGCCCCCGCCCCCGGGGCACGCGTCTTCCAGGCCCCGGCTCGCCAAAGCCCTTCTCCACCGGGCGCTGGGCCAGGCCACTTCCCGCACCGACAGGGCACGCCACTCATCCGCCTCCCACCCGTCCCGGCAGCTGTGCACCTATGCCGCTGTGGATAGCTGCGCAGCTGTGCGTCGCGACGCAAGGAGCCCACTGAGACAGCCACTTTGGGCGGGCCGCAATGTCATCGGGCGCTTGTGGGGTCCAGAGGAGGCCCTCGCTCGGCCCTGGCGACTGAGCGCCCGGCGAGGAGGAAGGGCTGGGCGGCTGGAGGGGGGCGAGGGTGGGCAGGCTGGGCACGCGCTGGCGCCCTGCGCCTCGCTGGAGGGCGGAGGGCGGAGGGAGGAGAAGAAGGGCCCTTGGGAGCCAGGCGGCAGGACAGAGAGCGGCGCCAGCCACCAAAAGAGGGCGTGTTGCCTCCCCGTCGGGGAATCGAACCCCGGTCTCCCGCGTGACAGGCGGGGATACTCACCACTATACTAACGAGGACGGCGGCCACCGCCCCCGCGCCCGGCCGCTCTCGGGCTGCCTGCCGACGCCTCCCCCTGCCCTCCGGCCCCCTGCCCACCACGGGCGCCCGGCACGTGCCCGACCCGACCCAACTGCCACACCAACCGCGTCCTCCAAAGCAGCAGCCCCCGACCCCGACCCCGACAGGGACCCGGACCCGCGTGGCCCTGAAAACTCCGAGTGCGCGCTGCCTATTGCCTCCGACGCGGGGATCGCGCCGGGTGGAGGGGGCCCGAGACGCAAAGCAAGGCTGCGAGGAGGGGGTGGGCGCGCGCCGGGCCATGGCCGGCGAGGAGACGCGCGGGTGGGGGCCGGCGGCAGGGGGCTGGCCCGACGCGGCCCGGCTGCGTCCGGGGCCAGGGCTGGGCGAGGGCGCCACCGCGGCGCAGCCAGGCGCGTCGTCTGGCCGTGCTCCCCGTCGGCCGCCGCGCGCCCGCTCCGTCGCTCACCCAGACGGCCGCGCGCCTGGCGCGGAGCACCGCGTCCCGCCAAGGGCACCGGGGTTCGCGTCGCGTCGGGTCCCAGCCAGCCGAGCGGCCACGCGCACGCCCAGGCCCGCCGTCAGGATGGCCGAGCGGTCTAAGGCGCTGCGTTCAGGTCGCAGTCTCCCCTGGAGGCGTGGGTTCGAATCCCACTCCTGACAAGCCAGCCTTTTGGCCCGCCCGACAAACGCACCCGGCCCTGTGGCAGCGCTTTACTGCCTTCCAGTCCGTTCGCGCCTTGCACTCTTGCGGCCTCTCCAAACTCCGGCCCGGACATCCACGCCTCTCAGACGCGGGACCTTCTCAGCCACGGCCGCGGGCCTGGCAGAAACGGCGCACTAGGAACCCTCCGGCGACTGGCTTTCCGGACAAACGCCCTCCCCGCCAGCTCCTAAGCCCCCGCCTACCTGCACCCACAGCAGAAAAACCTTCAGTCCTTCGCAGCCCATCTTCCCTCACCTGCTTGCGGCTGCTGCTGCTGGTGCTTTTCCTGCCTGCCTGCCTGCCTGCCTGCCTGCCTTCGTCCCTCCCTCCCACTCCCACTCCCACGCTCCACCCCGCCCCCACCGCCACACGCAGAACGGCCGCGTGTGGAAAGCCCTCCACGCCTGGCCCGCCCTCCGACTTCGGCCTGGTGAACAGCGGACTCGCTCTCACAGCCTTTCTTCCACTTCCGCCACCAGCAGCTCTCCCTCTTTCCAACATCCTGTCCTTCCCGCCAGCCCCAACGGCCCGCCTGCCCATTCCATTCCCTCCACAGCCACACCGCCTTGCCGGCCTGTGGTGCGTGCCCTCGGTGCTTTTTCGCCTTGGGACCTTGGCCGGACCACACCTGCCTGCCTGCCTGCCTGCCTGCCTGCCTGCCTGCCGGACCGCGTGCAGCCCAGCCTCCTGCTGGCCAGCCAACAGGGGGCCCTCCCTGCACGGGGCCTGGCGCAGGAGTCGCTCCCGGGAACGGTGCTCCAGTGAGTAGTGAGCGGAAGCCCTGGATGCCCTGTCACCCACCACAGACGTCCGGCCCCCAGCCCGGGCCACCCACCTCGGCGCCACAGCGCAAGTCCCTCGGGGAAGCCGCTGCTCCGGCCGGACCCAACCATACCCTGGCGCGCTCCCTCCCTCACCGGGCTGTCCGCCAGCCAGCAGCCAGTCTGCCAAAGTGCTTCTCCTCACAACCAACGCAGCAGAGCGGGACCCCGCGGGAGAGGGGTGGGCCAGAGCGCAGAAGCGAGGCTCAGACACCTTTGGTCTTGTGGCCTGAGCGCCGCTCGGCGACGGCGGCGGCGGCGGCGGCGGCGGCGGCGGCGGTGCCCGGCGTCCATCTCCCACGCTCGCGGTCCCTGCACAGGCCCGAGCTCCGACCCCTGCCCCCGCCCGCCCTCGCACGCCCCGCACCAGCAAGAAAGCCAGCCGCCAGAGGGACTGTGCGTCGGGGCCGGGCGGCTGCTGAGAGGAACGTTGGCGCTCGGCCGCAGCGGCCACGCCTCGCCTGCCCTGACGGGGATTCGGGCGCGGGCCAGGCCGCTTGGGCTCCTGGCTTCCTCTGGCGACACCGACAGTCTCGCGGCGGCCGTGGACGGCAGAGAAAGCGCAGGACGGGCCGAGCACGCCTGCGTCCCTCCGTCCCTCGGTGCTTCCGACCGCCTCGCGCCCTGGGGTCGCCAGCGTGCCCGGAGCCTCTCATTCAGGTGGCCCGTCGGCCTCCTGCTCAAATGGAGCACATGCCCACGGGGCGAGCAGTGACCAGGGTCCGGCGGTTGGCGGCGAGCGCCGCTGGGGCAGCGCCGGGGGCCGGCGGCCATCGGTGCATGGGTGGTTCAGTGGTAGAATTCTCGCCTGCCACGCGGGAGGCCCGGGTTCGATTCCCGGCCCATGCAGCCGCAGCGTCCCCTTTTGGTTCCCGCAGCCCCACAGCGGAGCTGGGCTTCCCCGCTGCCACACTCAAGGCACCGGTCCTGCAACAGCTCGCTCACCACCGCACCTTCCGGCCCCTGTCCTTCCCACGCAGACGCCCCCACCCCCACACACACCCGGGAGCCAGGCCTCCGGGACCTGACACCTTGCGGGCTCAGCCACTCTTACGCCCAGACCCCTTCCTTGTCCTTGTTCTCGTCCTTACCCCGACCCCGCTTGTGTCACGCTTTTCACTGTGAGGAACACCCCACACTGGCACCCGCACAGCCCAACCTCTTCACCTTTCGCCACGTTTCCAAGCTCTCTGCCTCACTCTGCCCGCACTTCGAAAGTTATACTATGTTTGCACAACCAGGAGCAAGGAAGTTGCCACCTCTGGGAGTGATACACCCCACTTTCCTGGAGAGTCCCCAAAGCGTTCACTTGCACGAAGAGTTCAAAAGAAGTCCACACTATCATCGCAGACTGCACTCTAGATTGATGTTCTGACCCTCGACAGCAATACGTTTCCAACACCGGCCCGCTCCTCCACCACTACTGCCACCACCACCATCAGCACGACAAACACCAGCCCCTCCCCTGAACCTCTGCTCCCACCAACAGCATCAGCCCTTGGGACAGCACCACCGGCACCACCACCTCAGCCTCCACCCTACTCCCACAGACACCCCCATCCCACCCCCTATCTCCCCGCTTTTCCCCCCGATCCTTTCCACATCCTACGTTGTCAAGGATCCTGCCCTTGCCTCTGTCCCGTTGCCCTCCTTTATCCCCACTTCGTCGTCTTCTCCTTTTCGCAGCAGTACGGTTGATTTACAATACTGTGTGACTTTCAGGTGTACAGCCAAGTGATTCAGTTATATGTCCTTTTCCAGGTTATTTTCCATTATACGTTATCACGACATATGAATACAGTTCCCTGTGCTGTACAGTAAATCCTTGTTGCTTCTGTGCTTTGTGTATAGTATTTCCTCTCTGTTAATCGCAGCTCCGGATTTCTCCCTGCCCTACACTTTCCCCTTGGGTAACGAACAGTGTGTTTTCTATGTCTGTGGGTCTGTTTCTCTTTGGCACATACATTCGTTTGTAGTACGGTTTAGATTCCACATATCTTTGTGCTTCTCTGCCTGACTTCCGTCGCGAAGTGTAATATACTCTAGGTCCATCCTTACTGGTGCAAATGGCAATATCTCACTCTTTTGTATGGCTGAGTAATATTCCACAGTACATACGTACCACGTCTTCCTGTGCCAGCCATCGGTTGATGGGCACTTGGGTTTTGTCCATGTCTTGGCTGTGGCCCGTAGTGCTGCTGTGAACATGGGGGTGCATGGATCTCTTCAAATGACAGTTTCTCTCCTTTGCCGATGTGTACCCACGATGGGGATTGCTGGATCATATGAGAGCTCATATTTCACCTATTTATTTAGTGTGTTGTTTTTATTTATGCATTTAATATTTATTTATTCATTTACTTATAAGAACTAGTAGCTGTAATTTTGGAAGAAAAGTTGATTAACAATATTGAGTTAGTTTCAGGGGCACAGCAAAGCGGATACTGTCTTCCATGTCTAATGCTGTTTCAGGTTGCTTTCCATTACAGTTTGCTACAGGATATTGAACATCATTCCCTGTGTTATTCTGGAAATCCTTGTTGCGTATGTCTTTTATATGAAGTACGGTGTATCTGTTCATCGCAGCTCCTAATTTATGTCTCCACCCCTCCCTTTCTCCTCGGGGAACCACCAGTGTGTTTTCTATGTCTGTGAGTCTGTTTCGCTTTTGCACATACATTCTTTTCTGTTATGTTTTAGATTCCACGTATCTTTGTGCTTCTCTGTCAGACTTAACTTCACTAAGTGTAATATTCTCTAGGACCATCCTTATTGTGGCAAATGGCAATATTTCATTTTCGGAAATGGCTGAGTAATATTCCACAGTACCTTTATACCGCATCTTTTTCTGTCAGCCAACTGTTGATGGGCACATGGGTTTTTTCTATGCCTTGGCTGCGGCACACAGTGCTGCTACAAACACGGGGGTGCGTGGATCTCTTCAAACCACAGTTTTTCTCTTTGGCGGATGTGTACCCACGACGGGGACTGCTGGATCATCTGATGGCTCATGTTTCTCCTGTTTATTTTGTTCGTGGTTTTTATTTATTTATTTACTTACTTACTTATAAGTACTAGTACTTGTGGTTGAAGAAGAAGAGTTGATTAACGATATTGAGTTCGTTTCAGGTGTACAGCAAAGGGGATACTGTTTTCCATGTCTAATATCGTTTCAGAGTGATTTCCATTACAGGTTATTGCAGGATATTGACTATCACTCCCTGTGTTATTCTGGAAATCCTTGTTGCTTATCTCCTTTATATGAACCCCTGTGTATCTGTTCATCGAGCTCCTAATTTATCCCTCCACCCCTCCTTTTTAACTCGGGTAACCATCACTGTGTTTTCTAGGTCTGTGAGTCTGTTTCTGTTTTGCACATAGATTCATCGGTAGTACTTTTTAGATTCCACATATCTTTGTGCTTCTCTGTCGGACCTACTTCACTAAGTGTAATACTCCCTGGGAGCATTCTTGTTGCGGCAAATGGCAATATTTCATTCTTTCTTATTAATGGCTGTGTAATATCCCATAGTACATATATACCACCTCTTCTTGTACTAGCCACCCGTTGATGGGCACTTGGGTATTTTTCCATGTCTTGGCTACTGCAAATAGTGCCGCTGTGAACATGGAGGTGCTTGTGCCTTTTTGCACTCTTGTTTCGTCATTTCCGGGTACGTACCCAGGAGTGGGATTGCTGGATCATAGGGGACCTCTCCTTGGGCCTCTTTCAACCTCAACCCCTCCTCCCCCCACCCCCGCCGCCACACACACCTGAGACCGGATGGTTTCTCCCGATGAGAGGCGATGTATGTCTCTGGGGCAGTAGAATGCCCCCACCCCATTCGGACCCCGCCTAGCCCCTGTGGCGCGCTCCGCTTCTGTTGTTCTCTTGCCTGCCTCCTACCCACCGCCCCCAGTCCCAACCCACTGGTTAGCCTGACCACCTTGCCGCACAGCACACCAGTCTGGCGCGCTCACCCGCCACCCCACCGCGAAGGGGTCCTCTCCCACCATCTTCCTCGCCCCACAGCCCACTCACACACCCCGCCCTTCCCCCCAGCCTGCAGGCTCGGACCCCTCTCCCCGCCACCTTCCCCTTGTATCCCAGGCCCGACTGTCACATGTCCTGCCCGGAAGTCTCACTTCCGCCAGTGCTCCTCAGACGCACTCCTACTCCAGGCCCACCCCGCCCCCTGATCTGACCCACCCGTACACACGTGCCGGGCCAGGTGCTGCCACCACCCCCAAGCTTCTGCTGAGCCCCTGCCTGAGTGGCCAGCCGCTCTCCCGGGCCAGGTCCCCGCCAGCCCAACACCTCCCGCTCCTGCCCGCGCTCCACCCAGACACCCCAGGCCCTTCCTCGCACCTCCCAGCACGCGGCCCACCGCCGCCCTCTCTCCATGGGGTCGTTCTGCTCCGTTCCCTAACCCGCGTGGGGTGGCCACCGACCACGGCCACAAACACCTTCATCCCACACTGTCAGCCACCCCCACGGCACCGGCAAGGGCGTTCAGGAAACCTGCTGCGGTGGTGCGAAGCACCCGTCTGCCCACCGGTGCTCCTTTCCACAGGGGATCCGGCTTTGTTAGAAGGCACCGCGTGTGACACCGCCGTCGCCGTCGGCGCTGCCGCCGCTGTCGCCGTGGGGGAAAAGCAGTGCTGATGGAGAGTCCAAACACAGGCGGGGGCGTCTGCTTGTGGCCACGGCCACGGCGGGGAGAGGCGCGGCCCCGGCCACTCGTGTTTGGGGCTGAGGCAAGCGTCCGAAAAGGAAGACACGGGACGTCGAAGGCCTCGAGTGGGCGCGCGCCAGTGCGGCCAAAAGGCTTGGCCGGGGAGGGAGGGTGGAGGTTGCCTGGCAGGGCTTGGGCTGGAGGTGCAGGGCACCGGGCGGCTCTTGTCGGGGCGCCGAGGCCGCGGAGCAAGCGTGGCCTAAAAGTGGGATGTGGACGGTGGGAGGTAGAGAGGAGGAAGAAAGGCTTCCCTGACCGGGAATCGAACCCGGGCCGCGGCGGTGAGAGCGCCGAATCCTAACCACTAGACCACCAGGGAGCGTCGGGCTCTACCACTGCTCCTGCTGGACCCATAGCACCCGCTCGGCGCCACCTTGGCGCCAAGACCCGGCCTTCCCAAGTCCAGCCACGCGCCGCCCCTGGCAATCCACGTGTCCTACCGTCCTTCCTGCTTGCAGCGCCCTCAGAACACTGCGCGCCTGCTTCTCGCACACACAAGAAAAGCCGCTGGGGCCAGCTAGCTCCCTGCTCCCAGCTCTCCCTCACAGGCCCCCGGCCGGCCGCCCGTGGAGCTCGGTAAAAGGTCAGCCCGCTGCATTGGCCGGGAATCGAACCCGGGTCAACTGCTTGGAAGGCAGCTATGCTCACCACTATACCACCAACGCTGCACAGCCCGGGCCGCCCCGAGACGCCGGCACCGGGCTCGCCCGCGCGCACTCTCGTCGCCGCCGCCTTCTCCTCCTCCTCCTCCTCCTCCTCCTCCTCCTCCTCTTCCGACTGCTCCTCCTTCTCTTCCTCCTCCTACTCCCCTTTCTCTTCTCCGTCCTCCTCCTCCTCCTCCTCCTCAGCCGCCGCGGCCGCCGCCGCCGCCACTTGGAGCAGCCCTGCCCCGACGCCCCGCCGGCCGGCAGCTCTGTGACGTCACAGGCGCCACCAAGGCCCCCCGGCGCCCCACCCGCGCCAGCCCTACGAAGCTGCCCTAGGCCACCGGCCCGACCGCCTCAGGGGGGCGCTCTCGCTGCCTTGCTGCTCCAGGGCCCTCCGCTCCACGCCGCGGCCCGCCCCCGCCCCCGGGGCACGCGTCTTCCAGGCCCCGGCTCGCCAAAGCCCTTCTCCACCGGGCGCTGGGCCAGGCCACTTCCCGCACCGACAGGGCACGCCACTCATCCGCCTCCCACCCGTCCCGGCAGCTGTGCACCTATGCCGCTGTGGATAGCTGCGCAGCTGTGCGTCGCGACGCAAGGAGCCCACTGAGACAGCCACTTTGGGCGGGCCGCAATGTCATCGGGCGCTTGTGGGGTCCAGAGGAGGCCCTCGCTCGGCCCTGGCGACTGAGCGCCCGGCGAGGAGGAAGGGCTGGGCGGCTGGAGGGGGGCGAGGGTGGGCAGGCTGGGCACGCGCTGGCGCCCTGCGCCTCGCTGGAGGGCGGAGGGCGGAGGGAGGAGAAGAAGGGCCCTTGGGAGCCAGGCGGCAGGACAGAGAGCGGCGCCAGCCACCAAAAGAGGGCGTGTTGCCTCCCCGTCGGGGAATCGAACCCCGGTCTCCCGCGTGACAGGCGGGGATACTCACCACTATACTAACGAGGACGGCGGCCACCGCCCCCGCGCCCGGCCGCTCTCGGGCTGCCTGCCGACGCCTCCCCCTGCCCTCCGGCCCCCTGCCCACCACGGGCGCCCGGCACGTGCCCGACCCGACCCAACTGCCACACCAACCGCGTCCTCCAAAGCAGCAGCCCCCGACCCCGACCCCGACAGGGACCCGGACCCGCGTGGCCCTGAAAACTCCGAGTGCGCGCTGCCTATTGCCTCCGACGCGGGGATCGCGCCGGGTGGAGGGGGCCCGAGACGCAAAGCAAGGCTGCGAGGAGGGGGTGGGCGCGCGCCGGGCCATGGCCGGCGAGGAGACGCGCGGGTGGGGGCCGGCGGCAGGGGGCTGGCCCGACGCGGCCCGGCTGCGTCCGGGGCCAGGGCTGGGCGAGGGCGCCACCGCGGCGCAGCCAGGCGCGTCGTCTGGCCGTGCTCCCCGTCGGCCGCCGCGCGCCCGCTCCGTCGCTCACCCAGACGGCCGCGCGCCTGGCGCGGAGCACCGCGTCCCGCCAAGGGCACCGGGGTTCGCGTCGCGTCGGGTCCCAGCCAGCCGAGCGGCCACGCGCACGCCCAGGCCCGCCGTCAGGATGGCCGAGCGGTCTAAGGCGCTGCGTTCAGGTCGCAGTCTCCCCTGGAGGCGTGGGTTCGAATCCCACTCCTGACAAGCCAGCCTTTTGGCCCGCCCGACAAACGCACCCGGCCCTGTGGCAGCGCTTTACTGCCTTCCAGTCCGTTCGCGCCTTGCACTCTTGCGGCCTCTCCAAACTCCGGCCCGGACATCCACGCCTCTCAGACGCGGGACCTTCTCAGCCACGGCCGCGGGCCTGGCAGAAACGGCGCACTAGGAACCCTCCGGCGACTGGCTTTCCGGACAAACGCCCTCCCCGCCAGCTCCTAAGCCCCCGCCTACCTGCACCCACAGCAGAAAAACCTTCAGTCCTTCGCAGCCCATCTTCCCTCACCTGCTTGCGGCTGCTGCTGCTGGTGCTTTTCCTGCCTGCCTGCCTGCCTGCCTGCCTGCCTTCGTCCCTCCCTCCCACTCCCACTCCCACGCTCCACCCCGCCCCCACCGCCACACGCAGAACGGCCGCGTGTGGAAAGCCCTCCACGCCTGGCCCGCCCTCCGACTTCGGCCTGGTGAACAGCGGACTCGCTCTCACAGCCTTTCTTCCACTTCCGCCACCAGCAGCTCTCCCTCTTTCCAACATCCTGTCCTTCCCGCCAGCCCCAACGGCCCGCCTGCCCATTCCATTCCCTCCACAGCCACACCGCCTTGCCGGCCTGTGGTGCGTGCCCTCGGTGCTTTTTCGCCTTGGGACCTTGGCCGGACCACACCTGCCTGCCTGCCTGCCTGCCTGCCTGCCTGCCTGCCGGACCGCGTGCAGCCCAGCCTCCTGCTGGCCAGCCAACAGGGGGCCCTCCCTGCACGGGGCCTGGCGCAGGAGTCGCTCCCGGGAACGGTGCTCCAGTGAGTAGTGAGCGGAAGCCCTGGATGCCCTGTCACCCACCACAGACGTCCGGCCCCCAGCCCGGGCCACCCACCTCGGCGCCACAGCGCAAGTCCCTCGGGGAAGCCGCTGCTCCGGCCGGACCCAACCATACCCTGGCGCGCTCCCTCCCTCACCGGGCTGTCCGCCAGCCAGCAGCCAGTCTGCCAAAGTGCTTCTCCTCACAACCAACGCAGCAGAGCGGGACCCCGCGGGAGAGGGGTGGGCCAGAGCGCAGAAGCGAGGCTCAGACACCTTTGGTCTTGTGGCCTGAGCGCCGCTCGGCGACGGCGGCGGCGGCGGCGGCGGCGGCGGCGGCGGTGCCCGGCGTCCATTTCCCACGCTCGCGGTCCCTGCACAGGCCCGAGCTCCGACCCCTGCCCCCGCCCGCCCTCGCACGCCCCGCACCAGCAAGAAAGCCAGCCGCCAGAGGGACTGTGCGTCGGGGCCGGGCGGCTGCTGAGAGGAACGTTGGCGCTCGGCCGCAGCGGCCACGCCTCGCCTGCCCTGACGGGGATTCGGGCGCGGGCCAGGCCGCTTGGGCTCCTGGCTTCCTCTGGCGACACCGACAGTCTCGCGGCGGCCGTGGACGGCAGAGAAAGCGCAGGACGGGCCGAGCACGCCTGCGTCCCTCCGTCCCTCGGTGCTTCCGACCGCCTCGCGCCCTGGGGTCGCCAGCGTGCCCGGAGCCTCTCATTCAGGTGGCCCGTCGGCCTCCTGCTCAAATGGAGCACATGCCCACGGGGCGAGCAGTGACCAGGGTCCGGCGGTTGGCGGCGAGCGCCGCTGGGGCAGCGCCGGGGGCCGGCGGCCATCGGTGCATGGGTGGTTCAGTGGTAGAATTCTCGCCTGCCACGCGGGAGGCCCGGGTTCGATTCCCGGCCCATGCAGCCGCAGCGTCCCCTTTTGGTTCCCGCAGCCCCACAGCGGAGCTGGGCTTCCCCGCTGCCACACTCAAGGCACCGGTCCTGCAACAGCTCGCTCACCACCGCACCTTCCGGCCCCTGTCCTTCCCACGCAGACGCCCCCACCCCCACACACACCCGGGAGCCAGGCCTCCGGGACCTGACACCTTGCGGGCTCAGCCACTCTTACGCCCAGACCCCTTCCTTGTCCTTGTTCTCGTCCTTACCCCGACCCCGCTTGTGTCACGCTTTTCACTGTGAGGAACACCCCACACTGGCACCCGCACAGCCCAACCTCTTCACCTTTCGCCACGTTTCCAAGCTCTCTGCCTCACTCTGCCCGCACTTCGAAAGTTATACTATGTTTGCACAACCAGGAGCAAGGAAGTTGCCACCTCTGGGAGTGATACACCCCACTTTCCTGGAGAGTCCCCAAAGCGTTCACTTGCACGAAGAGTTCAAAAGAAGTCCACACTATCATCGCAGACTGCACTCTAGATTGATGTTCTGACCCTCGACAGCAATACGATTCCAACACCGGCCCGCTCCTCCACCACTACTGCCACCACCACCATCAGCACGACAAACACCAGCCCCTCCCCTGAACCTCTGCTCCCACCAACAGCATCAGCCCTTGGGACAGCACCACCGGCACCACCACCTCAGCCTCCACCCTACTCCCACAGACACCCCCATCCCACCCCCTATCTCCCCGCTTTTCCCCCCGATCCTTTCCACATCCTACGTTGTCAAGGATCCTGCCCTTCCCTCTGTCCCGTTGCCCTCCTTTATCCCCCCTTCGTCGTCTTCTCCTTTTCGCAGCAGTACGGTTGATTTACAATACTGTGTGACTTTCAGGTGTACAGCCAAGTGATTTAGTTATATGTCCTTTTCCAGGTTATTTTCCATTATACGTTATCACGACATATGAATACAGTTCCCTGTGCTGTACAGTAAATCCTTGTTGCTTCTGTGCTTTGTGTATAGTATTTCCTCTCTGTTAATCGCAGCTCCGGATTTCTCCCTGCCCTACACTTTCCCCTTGGGTAACGAACAGTGTGTTTTCTATGTCTGTGGGTCTGTTTCTCTTTGGCACATACATTCGTTTGTAGTACGGTTTAGATTCCACATATCTTTGTGCTTCTCTGCCTGACTTCCGTCGCGAAGTGTAATATACTCTAGGTCCATCCTTACTGGTGCAAATGGCAATATCTCACTCTTTTGTATGGCTGAGTAATATTCCACAGTACATACGTACCACGTCTTCCTGTGCCAGCCATCGGTTGATGGGCACTTGGGTTTTGTCCATGTCTTGGCTGTGGCCCGTAGTGCTGCTGTGAACATGGGGGTGCATGGATCTCTTCAAATGACAGTTTCTCTCCTTTGCCGATGTGTACCCACGATGGGGATTGCTGGATCATATGAGAGCTCATATTTCACCTATTTATTTAGTGTGTTGTTTTTATTTATGCATTTAATATTTATTTATTCATTTACTTATAAGAACTAGTAGCTGTAATTTTGGAAGAAAAGTTGATTAACAATATTGAGTTAGTTTCAGGGGCACAGCAAAGCGGATACTGTCTTCCATGTCTAATGCTGTTTCAGGTTGCTTTCCATTACAGTTTGCTACAGGATATTGAACATCATTCCCTGTGTTATTCTGGAAATCCTTGTTGCGTATGTCTTTTATATGAAGTACGGTGTATCTGTTCATCGCAGCTCCTAATTTATGTCTCCACCCCTCCCTTTCTCCTCGGGGAACCACCAGTGTGTTTTCTATGTCTGTGAGTCTGTTTCGCTTTTGCACATACATTCTTTTCTGTTATGTTTTAGATTCCACGTATCTTTGTGCTTCTCTGTCAGACTTAACTTCACTAAGTGTAATATTCTCTAGGACCATCCTTATTGTGGCAAATGGCAATATTTCATTTTCGGAAATGGCTGAGTAATATTCCACAGTACCTTTATACCGCATCTTTTTCTGTCAGCCAACTGTTGATGGGCACATGGGTTTTTTCTATGCCTTGGCTGCGGCACACAGTGCTGCTACAAACACGGGGGTGCGTGGATCTCTTCAAACCACAGTTTTTCTCTTTGGCGGATGTGTACCCACGACGGGGACTGCTGGATCATCTGATGGCTCATGTTTCTCCTGTTTATTTTGTTCGTGGTTTTTATTTATTTATTTACTTACTTACTTATAAGTACTAGTACTTGTGGTTGAAGAAGAAGAGTTGATTAACGATATTGAGTTCGTTTCAGGTGTACAGCAAAGGGGATACTGTTTTCCATGTCTAATATCGTTTCAGAGTGATTTCCATTACAGGTTATTGCAGGATATTGACTATCACTCCCTGTGTTATTCTGGAAATCCTTGTTGCTTATCTCCTTTATATGAACCCCTGTGTATCTGTTCATCGAGCTCCTAATTGATCCCTCCACCCCTCCTTTTTAACTCGGGTAACCATCACTGTGTTTTCTAGGTCTGTGAGTCTGTTTCTGTTTTGCACATAGATTCATCGGTAGTACTTTTTAGATTCCACATATCTTTGTGCTTCTCTGTCGGACCTACTTCACTAAGTGTAATACTCCCTGGGAGCATTCTTGTTGCGGCAAATGGCAATATTTCATTCTTTCTTATTAATGGCTGTGTAATATCCCATAGTACATATATACCACCTCTTCTTGTACTAGCCACCCGTTGATGGGCACTTGGGTATTTTTCCATGTCTTGGCTACTGCAAATAGTGCCGCTGTGAACATGGAGGTGCTTGTGCCTTTTTGCACTCTTGTTTCGTCATTTCCGGGTACGTACCCAGGAGTGGGATTGCTGGATCATAGGGGACCTCTCCTTGGGCCTCTTTCAACCTCAACCCCTCCTCCCCCCACCCCCGCCGCCACACACACCTGAGACCGGATGGTTTCTCCCGATGAGAGGCGATGTATGTCTCTGGGGCAGTAGAATGCCCCCACCCCATTCGGACCCCGCCTAGCCCCTGTGGCGCGCTCCGCTTCTGTTGTTCTCTTGCCTGCCTCCTACCCACCGCCCCCAGTCCCAACCCACTGGTTAGCCTGACCACCTTGCCGCACAGCACACCAGTCTGGCGCGCTCACCCGCCACCCCACCGCGAAGGGGTCCTCTCCCACCATCTTCCTCGCCCCACAGCCTACTCACACACCCCGCCCTTCCCCCCAGCCTGCAGGCTCGGACCCCTCTCCCCGCCACCTTCCCCTTGTATCCCAGGCCCGACTGTCACATGTCCTGCCCGGAAGTCTCACTTCCGCCAGTGCTCCTCAGATGCACTCCTACTCCAGGCCCACCCCGCCCCCTGATCTGACCCACCCGTACACACGTGCCGGGCCAGGTGCTGCCACCACCCCCAAGCTTCTGCTGAGCCCCTGCCTGAGTGGCCAGCCGCTCTCCCGGGCCAGGTCCCCGCCAGCCCAACACCTCCCGCTCCTGCCCGCGCTCCACCCAGACACCCCAGGCCCTTCCTCGCACCTCCCAGCACGCGGCCCACCGCCGCCCTCTCTCCATGGGGTCGTTCTGCTCCGTTCCCTAACCCGCGTGGGGTGGCCACCGACCACGGCCACAAACACCTTCATCCCACACTGTCAGCCACCCCCACGGCACCGGCAAGGGCGTTCAGGAAACCTGCTGCGGTGGTGCGAAGCACCCGTCTGCCCACCGGTGCTCCTTTCCACAGGGGATCCGGCTTTGTTAGAAGGCACCGCGTGTGACACCGCCGTCGCCGTCGGCGCTGCCGCCGCTGTCGCCGTGGGGGAAAAGCAGTGCTGATGGAGAGTCCAAACACAGGCGGGGGCGTCTGCTCGTGGCCACGGCCACGGCGGGGAGAGGCGCGGCCCCGGCCACTCGTGTTTGGGGCTGAGGCAAGCGTCCGAAAAGGAAGACACGGGACGTCGAAGGCCTCGAGTGGGCGCGCGCCAGTGCGGCCAAAAGGCTTGGCCGGGGAGGGAGGGTGGAGGTTGCCTGGCAGGGCTTGGGCTGGAGGTGCAGGGCACCGGGCGGCTCTTGTCGGGGCGCCGAGGCCGCGGAGCAAGCGTGGCCTAAAAGTGGGATGTGGACGGTGGGAGGTAGAGAGGAGGAAGAAAGGCTTCCCTGACCGGGAATCGAACCCGGGCCGCGGCGGTGAGAGCGCCGAATCCTAACCACTAGACCACCAGGGAGCGTCGGGCTCTACCACTGCTCCTGCTGGACCCATAGCACCCGCTCGGCGCCACCTTGGCGCCAAGACCCGGCCTTTCCAAGTCCAGCCACGCGCCGCCCCTGGCAATCCACGTGTCCTACCGTCCTTCCTGCTTGCAGCGCCCTCAGAACACTGCGCGCCTGCTTCTCGCACACACAAGAAAAGCCGCTGGGGCCAGCTAGCTCCCTGCTCCCAGCTCTCCCTCACAGGCCCCCGGCCGGCCGCCCGTGGAGCTCGGTAAAAGGTCAGCCCGCTGCGTTGGCCGGGAATCGAACCCGGGTCAACTGCTTGGAAGGCAGCTATGCTCACCACTATACCACCAACGCTGCACAGCCCGGGCCGCCCCGAGACGCCGGCACCGGGCTCGCCCGCGCGCACTCTCGTCGCCGCCGCCTTCTCCTCCTCCTCCTCCTCCTCCTCCTTCTCTTCCGACTGCTCCTCCTTCTCTTCCTCCTCCTACTCCCCTTTCTCTTCTCCGTCCTCCTCCTCCTCAGCCGCCGCCGCCGCCGCCGCCGCCGCCGCCACTTGGAGCAGCCCTGCCCCGACGCCCCGCCGGCCGGCAGCTCTGTGACGTCACAGGCGCCACCAAGGCCCCCCGGCGCCCCACCCGCGCCAGCCCTACGAAGCTGCCCTAGGCCACCGGCCCGACCGCCTCAGGGGGGCGCTCTCGCTGCCTTGCTGCTCCAGGGCCCTCCGCTCCACGCCGCGGCCCGCCCCCGCCCCCGGGGCACGCGTCTTCCAGGCCCCGGCTCGCCAAAGCCCTTCTCCACCGGGCGCTGGGCCAGGCCACTTCCCGCACCGACAGGGCACGCCACTCATCCGCCTCCCACCCGTCCCGGCAGCTGTGCACCTATGCCGCTGTGGATAGCTGCGCAGCTGTGCGTCGCGACGCAAGGAGCCCACTGAGACAGCCACTTTGGGCGGGCCGCAATGTCATCGGGCGCTTGTGGGGTCCAGAGGAGGCCCTCGCTCGGCCCTGGCGACTGAGCGCCCGGCGAGGAGGAAGGGCTGGGCGGCTGGAGGGGGGCGAGGGTGGGCAGGCTGGGCACGCGCTGGCGCCCTGCGCCTCGCTGGAGGGCGGAGGGCGGAGGGAGGAGAAGAAGGGCCCTTGGGAGCCAGGCGGCAGGACAGAGAGCGGCGCCAGCCACCAAAAGAGGGCGTGTTGCCTCCCCGTCGGGGAATCGAACCCCGGTCTCCCGCGTGACAGGCGGGGATACTCACCACTATACTAACGAGGACGGCGGCCACCGCCCCCGCGCCCGGCCGCTCTCGGGCTGCCTGCCGACGCCTCCCCCTGCCCTCCGGCCCCCTGCCCACCACGGGCGCCCGGCACGTGCCCGACCCGACCCAACGCCACACCAACCGCGTCCTCCAAAGCAGCAGCCCCCGACCCCGACAGGGACCCGGACCCGCGTGGCCCTGAAAACTCCGAGTGCGCGCTGCCTATTGCCTCCGACGCGGGGATCGCGCCGGGTGGAGGGGGCCCGAGACGCAAAGCAAGGCTGCGAGGAGGGGGTGGGCGCGCGCCGGGCCATGGCCGGCGAGGAGACGCGCGGGTGGGGGCCGGCGGCAGGGGGCTGGCCCGACGCGGCCCGGCTGCGTCCGGGGCCAGGGCTGGGCGAGGGCGCCACCGCGGCGCAGCCAGGCGCGTCGTCTGGCCGTGCTCCCCGTCGGCCGCCGCGCGCCCGCTCCGTCGCTCACCCAGACGGCCGCGCGCCTGGCGCGGAGCACCGCGTCCCGCCAAGGGCACCGGGGTTCGCGTCGCGTCGGGTCCCAGCCAGCCGAGCGGCCACGCGCACGCCCAGGCCCGCCGTCAGGATGGCCGAGCGGTCTAAGGCGCTGCGTTCAGGTCGCAGTCTCCCCTGGAGGCGTGGGTTCGAATCCCACTCCTGACAAGCCAGCCTTTTGGCCCGCCCGACAAACGCACCCGGCCCTATGGCAGCGCTTTACTGCCTTCCAGTCCGTTCGCGCCTTGCACTCTTGCGGCCTCTCCAAACTCCGGCCCGGACATCCACGCCTCTCAGACGCGGGACCTTCTCAGCCACGGCCGCGGGCCTGGCAGAAACGGCGCACTAGGAACCCTCCGGCGACTGGCTTTCCGGACAAACGCCCTCCCCGCCAGCTCCTAAGCCCCCGCCTACCTGCACCCACAGCAGAAAAACCTTCAGTCCTTCGCAGCCCATCTTCCCTCACCTGCTTGCGGCTGCTGCTGCTGGTGCTTTTCCTGCCTGCCTGCCTGCCTGCCTGCCTGCCTGCCTTCGTCCCTCCCTCCCACTCCCACTCCCACGCTCCACCCCGCCCCCACCGCCACACGCAGAACGGCCGCGTGTGGAAAGCCCTCCACGCCTGGCCCGCCCTCCGACTTCGGCCTGGTGAACAGCGGACTCGCTCTCACAGCCTTTCTTCCACTTCCGCCACCAGCAGCTCTCCCTCTTTCCAACATCCTGTCCTTCCCGCCAGCCCCAACGGCCCGCCTGCCCATTCCATTCCCTCCACAGCCACACCGCCTTGCCGGCCTGTGGTGCGTGCCCTCGGTGCTTTTTCGCCTTGGGACCTTGGCCGGACCACACCTGCCTGCCTGCCTGCCTGCCTGCCGGACCGCGTGCAGCCCAGCCTCCTGCTGGCCAGCCAACAGGGGGCCCTCCCTGCACGGGGC
This sequence comes from Balaenoptera acutorostrata, assembly GCF_949987535.1. Classification (NCBI taxonomy): domain Eukaryota; kingdom Metazoa; phylum Chordata; class Mammalia; order Artiodactyla; family Balaenopteridae; genus Balaenoptera; species Balaenoptera acutorostrata. The sequence goes on from NC_080064.1 coordinate 119,022,990, forward strand.
CTGGCGCAGGAGTCGCTCCCGGGAACGGTGCTCCAGTGAGTAGTGAGCGGAAGCCCTGGATGCCCTGTCACCCACCACAGACGTCCGGCCCCCAGCCCGGGCCACCCACCTCGGCGCCACAGCGCAAGTCCCTCGGGGAAGCCGCTGCTCCGGCCGGACCCAACCACACCCTGGCGCGCTCCCTCCCTCACCGGGCTGTCCGCCAGCCAGCAGCCAGTCTGCCAAAGTGCTTCTCCTCACAACCAACGCAGCAGAGCGGGACCCCGCGGGAGAGGGGTGGGCCAGAGCGCAGAAGCGAGGCTCAGACACCTTTGGTCTTGTGGCCTGAGCGCCGCTCGGCGGCGGCGGCGGCGGCGGCGGCGGCGGCGGCGGCGGCGGCGGTGCCCGGCGTCCATCTCCCACGCTCGCGGTCCCTGCACAGCCCCGAGCTCCGACCCCTGCCCCCGCCCGCCCTCGCACGCCCCGCACCAGCAAGAAAGCCAGCCGCCAGAGGGACTGTGCGTCGGGGCCGGGCGGCTGCTGAGAGGAACGTTGGCGCTCGGCCGCAGCGGCCACGCCTCGCCTGCCCTGACGGGGATTCGGGCGCGGGCCAGGCCGCTTGGGCTCCTGGCTTCCTCTGGCGACACCGACAGTCTCGCGGCGGCCGTGGACGGCAGAGAAAGCGCAGGACGGGCCGAGCACGCCTGCGTCCCTCCGTCCCTCGGTGCTTCCGACCGCCTCGCGCCCTGGGGTCGCCAGCGTGCCCGGAGCCTCTCATTCAGGTGGCCCGTCGGCCTCCTGCTCAAATGGAGCACATGCCCACGGGGCGAGCAGTGACCAGGGTCCGGCGGTTGGCGGCGAGCGCCGCTGGGGCAGCGCCGGGGGCCGGCGGCCATCGGTGCATGGGTGGTTCAGTGGTAGAATTCTCGCCTGCCACGCGGGAGGCCCGGGTTCGATTCCCGGCCCATGCAGCCGCAGCGTCCCCTTTTGGTTCCCGCAGCCCCACAGCGGAGCTGGGCTTCCCCGCTGCCACACTCAAGGCACCGGTCCTGCAACAGCTCGCTCACCACCGCACCTTCCGGCCCCTGTCCTTCCCACGCAGACGCCCCCACCCCCACACACACCCGGGAGCCAGGCCTCCGGGACCTGACACCTTGCGGGCTCAGCCACTCTTACGCCCAGACCCCTTCCTTGTCCTTGTTCTCGTCCTTACCCCGACCCCGCTTGTGTCACGCTTTTCACTGTGAGGAACACCCCACACTGGCACCCGCACAGCCCAACCTCTTCACCTTTCGCCACGTTTCCAAGCTCTCTGCCTCACTCTGCCCGCACTTCGAAAGTTATACTATGTTTGCACAACCAGGAGCAAGGAAGTTGCCACCTCTGGGAGTGATACACCCCACTTTCCTGGAGAGTCCCCAAAGCGTTCACTTGCACGAAGAGTTCAAAAGAAGTCCACACTATCATCGCAGACTGCACTCTAGATTGATGTTCTGACCCTCGACAGCAATACGTTTCCAACACCGGCCCGCTCCTCCACCACTACTGCCACCACCACCATCAGCACGACAAACACCAGCCCCTCCCCTGAACCTCTGCTCCCACCAACAGCATCAGCCCTTGGGACAGCACCACCGGCACCACCACCTCAGCCTCCACCCTACTCCCACAGACACCCCCATCCCACCCCCTATCTCCCCGCTTTTCCCCCCGATCCTTTCCACATCCTACGTTGTCAAGGATCCTGCCCTTGCCTCTGTCCCGTTGCCCTCCTTTATCCCCCCTTCGTCGTCTTCTCCTTTTCGCAGCAGTCCGGTTGATTTACAATACTGTGTGACTTTCAGGTGTACAGCCAAGTGATTCAGTTATATGTCCTTTTCCAGGTTATTTTCCATTATACGTTATCACGACATATGAATACAGTTCCCTGTGCTGTACAGTAAATCCTTGTTGCTTCTGTGCTTTGTGTATAGTATTTCCTCTCTGTTAATCGCAGCTCCGGATTTCTCCCTGCCCTACACTTTCCCCTTGGGTAACGAACAGTGTGTTTTCTATGTCTGTGGGTCTGTTTCTCTTTGGCACATACATTCGTTTGTAGTACGGTTTAGATTCCACATATCTTTGTGCTTCTCTGCCTGACTTCCGTCGCGAAGTGTAATATACTCTAGGTCCATCCTTACTGGTGCAAATGGCAATATCTCACTCTTTTGTATGGCTGAGTAATATTCCACAGTACATACGTACCACGTCTTCCTGTGCCAGCCATCGGTTGATGGGCACTTGGGTTTTGTCCATGTCTTGGCTGTGGCCCGTAGTGCTGCTGTGAACATGGGGGTGCATGGATCTCTTCAAATGACAGTTTCTCTCCTTTGCCGATGTGTACCCACGATGGGGATTGCTGGATCATATGAGAGCTCATATTTCACCTATTTATTTAGTGTGTTGTTTTTATTTATGCATTTAATATTTATTTATTCATTTACTTATAAGAACTAGTAGCTGTAATTTTGGAAGAAAAGTTGATTAACAATATTGAGTTAGTTTCAGGGGCACAGCAAAGCGGATACTGTCTTCCATGTCTAATGCTGTTTCAGGTTGCTTTCCATTACAGTTTGCTACAGGATATTGAACATCATTCCCTGTGTTATTCTGGAAATCCTTGTTGCGTATGTCTTTTATATGAAGTACGGTGTATCTGTTCATCGCAGCTCCTAATTTATGTCTCCACCCCTCCCTTTCTCCTCGGGGAACCACCAGTGTGTTTTCTATGTCTGTGAGTCTGTTTCGCTTTTGCACATACATTCTTTTCTGTTATGTTTTAGATTCCACGTATCTTTGTGCTTCTCTGTCAGACTTAACTTCACTAAGTGTAATATTCTCTAGGACCATCCTTATTGTGGCAAATGGCAATATTTCATTTTCGGAAATGGCTGAGTAATATTCCACAGTACCTTTATACCGCATCTTTTTCTGTCAGCCAACTGTTGATGGGCACATGGGTTTTTTCTATGCCTTGGCTGCGGCACACAGTGCTGCTACAAACACGGGGGTGCGTGGATCTCTTCAAACCACAGTTTTTCTCTTTGGCGGATGTGTACCCACGACGGGGACTGCTGGATCATCTGATGGCTCATGTTTCTCCTGTTTATTTTGTTCGTGGTTTTTATTTATTTATTTACTTACTTACTTATAAGTACTAGTACTTGTGGTTGAAGAAGAAGAGTTGATTAACGATATTGAGTTCGTTTCAGGTGTACAGCAAAGGGGATACTGTTTTCCATGTCTAATATCGTTTCAGAGTGATTTCCATTACAGGTTATTGCAGGATATTGACTATCACTCCCTGTGTTATTCTGGAAATCCTTGTTGCTTATCTCCTTTATATGAACCCCTGTGTATCTGTTCATCGAGCTCCTAATTGATCCCTCCACCCCTCCTTTTTAACTCGGGTAACCATCACTGTGTTTTCTAGGTCTGTGAGTCTGTTTCTGTTTTGCACATAGATTCATCGGTAGTACTTTTTAGATTCCACATATCTTTGTGCTTCTCTGTCGGACCTACTTCACTAAGTGTAATACTCCCTGGGAGCATTCTTGTTGCGGCAAATGGCAATATTTCATTCTTTCTTATTAATGGCTGTGTAATATCCCATAGTACATATATACCACCTCTTCTTGTACTAGCCACCCGTTGATGGGCACTTGGGTATTTTTCCATGTCTTGGCTACTGCAAATAGTGCCGCTGTGAACATGGAGGTGCTTGTGCCTTTTTGCACTCTTGTTTCGTCATTTCCGGGTACGTACCCAGGAGTGGGATTGCTGGATCATAGGGGACCTCTCCTTGGGCCTCTTTCAACCTCAACCCCTCCTCCCCCCACCCCCGCCGCCACACACACCTGAGACCGGATGGTTTCTCCCGATGAGAGGCGATGTATGTCTCTGGGGCAGTAGAATGCCCCCACCCCATTCGGACCCCGCCTAGCCCCTGTGGCGCGCTCCGCTTCTGTTGTTCTCTTGCCTGCCTCCTACCCACCGCCCCCAGTCCCAACCCACTGGTTAGCCTGACCACCTTGCCGCACAGCACACCAGTCTGGCGCGCTCACCCGCCACCCCACCGCGAAGGGGTCCTCTCCCACCATCTTCCTCGCCCCACAGCCCACTCACACACCCCGCCCTTCCCCCCAGCCTGCAGGCTCGGACCCCTCTCCCCGCCACCTTCCCCTTGTATCCCAGGCCCGACTGTCACATGTCCTGCCCGGAAGTCTCACTTCCGCCAGTGCTCCTCAGACGCACTCCTACTCCAGGCCCACCCCGCCCCCTGATCTGACCCACCCGTACACACGTGCCGGGCCAGGTGCTGCCACCACCCCCAAGCTTCTGCTGAGCCCCTGCCTGAGTGGCCAGCCGCTCTCCTGGGCCAGGTCCCCGCCAGCCCAACACCTCCCGCTCCTGCCCGCGCTCCACCCAGACACCCCAGGCCCTTCCTCGCACCTCCCAGCACGCGGCCCACCGCCGCCCTCTCTCCATGGGGTCGTTCTGCTCCGTTCCCTAACCCGCGTGGGGTGGCCACCGACCACGGCCACAAACACCTTCATCCCACACTGTCAGCCACCCCCACGGCACCGGCAAGGGCGTTCAGGAAACCTGCTGCGGTGGTGCGAAGCACCCGTCTGCCCACCGGTGCTCCTTTCCACAGGGGATCCGGCTTTGTTAGAAGGCACCGCGTGTGACACCGCCGTCGCCGTCGGCGCTGCCGCCGCTGTCGCCGTGGGGGAAAAGCAGTGCTGATGGAGAGTCCAAACACAGGCGGGGGCGTCTGCTCGTGGCCACGGCCACGGCGGGGAGAGGCGCGGCCCCGGCCACTCGTGTTTGGGGCTGAGGCAAGCGTCCGAAAAGGAAGACACGGGACGTCGAAGGCCTCGAGTGGGCGCGCGCCAGTGCGGCCAAAAGGCTTGGCCGGGGAGGGAGGGTGGAGGTTGCCTGGCAGGGCTTGGGCTGGAGGTGCAGGGCACCGGGCGGCTCTTGTCGGGGCGCCGAGGTCGCGGAGCAAGCGTGGCCTAAAAGTGGGATGTGGACGGTGGGAGGTAGAGAGGAGGAAGAAAGGCTTCCCTGACCGGGAATCGAACCCGGGCCGCGGCGGTGAGAGCGCCGAATCCTAACCACTAGACCACCAGGGAGCATCGGGCTCTACCACTGCTCCTGCTGGACCCATAGCACCCGCTCGGCGCCACCTTGGCGCCAAGACCCGGCCTTTCCAAGTCCAGCCACGCGCCGCCCCTGGCAATCCACGTGTCCTACCGTCCTTCCTGCTTGCAGCGCCCTCAGAACACTGCGCGCCTGCTTCTCGCACACACAAGAAAAGCCGCTGGGGCCAGCTAGCTCCCTGCTCACAGCTCTCCCTCACAGGCCCCCGGCCGGCCGCCCGTGGAGCTCGGTAAAAGGTCAGCCCGCTGCGTTGGCCGGGAATCGAACCCGGGTCAACTGCTTGGAAGGCAGCTATGCTCACCACTATACCACCAATGCTGCACAGCCCGGGCCGCCCCGAGACGCCGGCACCGGGCTCGCCCGCGCGCACTCTCGTTGCCGCCGCCTTCTCCTCCTCCTCCTCCTCCTCCTCCTTCTCTTCCGACTGCTCCTCCTTCTCTTCCTCCTCCTACTCCCCTTTCTCTTCTCCGTCCTCCTCCTCCTCCTCCTCCTCAGCCGCCGCCGCCGCCGCCGCCGCCGCCACTTGGAGCAGCCCTGCCCCGACGCCCCGCCGGCCGGCAGCTCTGTGACGTCACAGGCGCCACCAAGGCCCCCCGGCGCCCCACCCGCGCCAGCCCTACGAAGCTGCCCTAGGCCACCGGCCCGACCGCCTCAGGGGGGCGCTCTCGCTGCCTTGCTGCTCCAGGGCCCTCCGCTCCACGCCGCGGCCCGCCCCCGCCCCCGGGGCACGCGTCTTCCAGGCCCCGGCTCGCCAAAGCCCTTCTCCACCGGGCGCTGGGCCAGGCCACTTCCCGCACCGATAGGGCACCCCACTCATCTGCCTCCCACCCGTCCCGGCAGCTGTGCACCTATGCCGCTGTGGATAGCTGCGCAGCTGTGCGTCGCGACGCAAGGAGCCCACTGAGACAGCCACTTTGGGCGGGCCGCAATGTCATCGGGCGCTTGTGGGGTCCAGAGGAGGCCCTCGCTCGGCCCTGGCGACTGAGCGCCCGGCGAGGAGGAAGGGCTGGGCGGCTGGAGGGGGGCGAGGGTGGGCAGGCTGGGCACGCGCTGGCGCCCTGCGCCTCGCTGGAGGGCGGAGGGCGGAGGGAGGAGAAGAAGGGCCCTTGGGAGCCAGGCGGCAGGACAGAGAGCGGCGCCAGCCACCAAAAGAGGGCGTGTTGCCTCCCCGTCGGGGAATCGAACCCCGGTCTCCCGCGTGACAGGCGGGGATACTCACCACTATACTAACGAGGACGGCGGCCACCGCCCCCGCGCCCGGCCGCTCTCGGGCTGCCTGCCGACGCCTCCCCCTGCCCTCCGGCCCCCTGCCCACCACGGGCGCCCGGCACGTGCCCGACCCGACCCAACGCCACACCAACCGCGTCCTCCAAAGCAGCAGCCCCCGACCCCGACAGGGACCCGGACCCGCGTGGCCCTGAAAACTCCGAGTGCGCGCTGCCTATTGCCTCCGACGCGGGGATCGCGCCGGGTGGAGGGGGCCCGAGACGCAAAGCAAGGCTGCGAGGAGGGGGTGGGCGCGCGCCGGGCCATGGCCGGCGAGGAGACGCGCGGGTGGGGGCCGGCGGCAGGGGGCTGGCCCGACGCGGCCCGGCTGCGTCCGGGGCCAGGGCTGGGCGAGGGCGCCACCGCGGCGCAGCCAGGCGCGTCGTCTGGCCGTGCTCCCCGTCGGCCGCCGCGCGCCCGCTCCGTCGCTCACCCAGACGGCCGCGCGCCTGGCGCGGAGCACCGCGTCCCGCCAAGGGCACCGGGGTTCGCGTCGCGTCGGGTCCCAGCCAGCCGAGCGGCCACGCGCACGCCCAGGCCCGCCGTCAGGATGGCCGAGCGGTCTAAGGCGCTGCGTTCAGGTCGCAGTCTCCCCTGGAGGCGTGGGTTCGAATCCCACTCCTGACAAGCCAGCCTTTTGGCCCGCCCGACAAACGCACCCGGCCCTATGGCAGCGCTTTACTGCCTTCCAGTCCGTTCGCGCCTTGCACTCTTGCGGCCTCTCCAAACTCCGGCCCGGACATCCACGCCTCTCAGACGCGGGACCTTCTCAGCCACGGCCGCGGGCCTGGCAGAAACGGCGCACTAGGAACCCTCCGGCGACTGGCTTTCCGGACAAACGCCCTCCCCGCCGGCTCCTAAGCCCCCGCCTACCTGCACCCACAGCAGAAAAACCTTCAGTCCTTCGCAGCCCATCTTCCCTCACCTGCTTGCGGCTGCTGCTGCTGGTGCTTTTCCTGCCTGCCTGCCTGCCTGCCTGCCTGCCTTCGTCCCTCCCTCCCACTCCCACTCCCACGCTCCACCCCACCCCCACCGCCACACGCAGAACGGCCGCGTGTGGAAAGCCCTCCACGCCTGGCCCGCCCTCCGACTTCGGCCTGGTGAACAGCAGACTCGCTCTCACAGCCTTTCTTCCACTTCCGCCACCAGCAGCTCTCCCTCTTTCCAACATCCTGTCCTTCCCGCCAGCCCCAACGGCCCGCCTGGCCATTCCATTCCCTCCACAGCCACACCGCCTTGCTGGCCTGTGGTGCGTGCCCTCGGTGCTTTTTCGCCTTGGGACCTTGGCCGGACCACACCTGCCTGCCTGCCTGCCTGCCTGCCTGCCTGCCGGACCGCGTGCAGCCCAGCCTCCTGCTGGCCAGCCAACAGGGGGCCCTCCCTGCACGGGGCCTGGCGCAGGAGTCGCTCCCGGGAACGGTGCTCCAGTGAGTAGTGAGCGGAAGCCCTGGATGCCCTGTCACCCACCACAGACGTCCGGCCCCCAGCCCAGGCCACCCACCTCGGCGCCACAGCGCAAGTCCCTCGGGGAAGCCGCTGCTCCGGCCGGACCCAACCACACCCTGGCGCGCTCCCTCCCTCACCGGGCTGTCCGCCAGCCAGCAGCCAGTCTGCCAAAGTGCTTCTCCTCACAACCAACGCAGCAGAGCGGGACCCCGCGGGAGAGGGGTGGGCCAGAGCGCAGAAGCGAGGCTCAGACACCTTTGGTCTTGTGGCCTGAGCGCCGCTCGGCGACGGCGGCGGTGGCGGTGGCGGCGGCGGCGGCGGTGCCCGGCGTCCATCTCCCACGCTCGCGGTCCCTGCACAGGCCCGAGCTCCGACCCCTGCCCCCGCCCGCCCTCGCACGCCCCGCACCAGCAAGAAAGCCAGCCGCCAGAGGGACTGTGCGTCGGGGCCGGGCGGCTGCTGAGAGGAACGTTGGCGCTCGGCCGCAGCGGCCACGCCTCGCCTGCCCTGACGGGGATTCGGGCGCAGGCCAGGCCGCTTGGGCTCCTGGCTTCCTCTGGCGACACCGACAGTCTCGCGGCGGCCGTGGACGGCAGAGAAAGCGCAGGACGGGCCGAGCACGCCTGCGTCCCTCCGTCCCTCGGTGCTTCCGACCGCCTCGCGCCCTGGGGTCGCCAGCGTGCCCGGAGCCTCTCATTCAGGTGGCCCGTCGGCCTCCTGCTCAAATGGAGCACATGCCCACAGGGCGAGCAGTGACCAGGGTCCGGCGGTTGGCGGCGAGCGCCGCTGGGGCAGCGCCGGGGGCCGGCGGCCATCGGTGCATGGGTGGTTCAGTGGTAGAATTCTCGCCTGCCACGCGGGAGGCCCGGGTTCGATTCCCGGCCCATGCAGCCGCAGCGTCCCCTTTTGGTTCCCGCAGCCCCACAGCGGAGCTGGGCTTCCCCGCTGCCACACTCAAGGCACCGGTCCTGCAACAGCTCGCTCACCACCGCACCTTCCGGCCCCTGTCCTTCCCACGCAGACGCCCCCACCCCCACACACACCCGGGAGCCAGGCCTCCGGGACCTGACACCTTGCGGGCTCAGCCACTCTTACGCCCAGACCCCTTCCTTGTCCTTGTTCTCGTCCTTACCCCGACCCCGCTTGTGTCACGCTTTTCACTGTGAGGAACACCCCACACTGGCACCCGCACAGCCCAACCTCTTCACCTTTCGCCACGTTTCCAAGCTCTCTGCCTCACTCTGCCCGCACTTCGAAAGTTATACTATGTTTGCACAACCAGGAGCAAGGAAGTTGCCACCTCTGGGAGTGATACACCCCACTTTCCTGGAGAGTCCCCAAAGCGTTCACTTGCACGAAGAGTTCAAAAGAAGTCCACACTATCATCGCAGACTGCACTCTAGATTGATGTTCTGACCCTCGACAGCAATACGTTTCCAACACCGGCCCGCTCCTCCACCACTACTGCCACCACCACCATCAGCACGACAAACACCAGCCCCTCCCCTGAACCTCTGCTCCCACCAACAGCATCAGCCCTTGGGACAGCACCACCGGCACCACCACCTCAGCCTCCACCCTACTCCCACAGACACCCCCATCCCACCCCCTATCTCCCCGCTTTTCCCCCCGATCCTTTCCACATCCTACGTTGTCAAGGATCCTGCCCTTGCCTCTGTCCCGTTGCCCTCCTTTATCCCCCCTTCGTCGTCTTCTCCTTTTCGCAGCAGTCCGGTTGATTTACAATACTGTGTGACTTTCAGGTGTACAGCCAAGTGATTCAGTTATATGTCCTTTTCCAGGTTATTTTCCATTATACGTTATCACGACATATGAATACAGTTCCCTGTGCTGTACAGTAAATCCTTGTTGCTTCTGTGCTTTGTGTATAGTATTTCCTCTCTGTTAATCGCAGCTCCGGATTTCTCCCTGCCCTACACTTTCCCCTTGGGTAACGAACAGTGTGTTTTCTATGTCTGTGGGTCTGTTTCTCTTTGGCACATACATTCGTTTGTAGTACGGTTTAGATTCCACATATCTTTGTGCTTCTCTGCCTGACTTCCGTCGCGAAGTGTAATATACTCTAGGTCCATCCTTACTGGTGCAAATGGCAATATCTCACTCTTTTGTATGGCTGAGTAATATTCCACAGTACATACGTACCACGTCTTCCTGTGCCAGCCATCGGTTGATGGGCACTTGGGTTTTGTCCATGTCTTGGCTGTGGCCCGTAGTGCTGCTGTGAACATGGGGGTGCATGGATCTCTTCAAATGACAGTTTCTCTCCTTTGCCGATGTGTACCCACGATGGGGATTGCTGGATCATATGAGAGCTCATATTTCACCTATTTATTTAGTGTGTTGTTTTTATTTATGCATTTAATATTTATTTATTCATTTACTTATAAGAACTAGTAGCTGTAATTTTGGAAGAAAAGTTGATTAACAATATTGAGTTAGTTTCAGGGGCACAGCAAAGCGGATACTGTCTTCCATGTCTAATGCTGTTTCAGGTTGCTTTCCATTACAGTTTGCTACAGGATATTGAACATCATTCCCTGTGTTATTCTGGAAATCCTTGTTGCGTATGTCTTTTATATGAAGTACGGTGTATCTGTTCATCGCAGCTCCTAATTTATGTCTCCACCCCTCCCTTTCTCCTCGGGGAACCACCAGTGTGTTTTCTATGTCTGTGAGTCTGTTTCGCTTTTGCACATACATTCTTTTCTGTTATGTTTTAGATTCCACGTATCTTTGTGCTTCTCTGTCAGACTTAACTTCACTAAGTGTAATATTCTCTAGGACCATCCTTATTGTGGCAAATGGCAATATTTCATTTTCGGAAATGGCTGAGTAATATTCCACAGTACCTTTATACCGCATCTTTTTCTGTCAGCCAACTGTTGATGGGCACATGGGTTTTTTCTGTGCCTTGGCTGCGGCACACAGTGCTGCTACAAACACGGGGGTGCGTGGATCTCTTCAAACCACAGTTTTTCTCTTTGGCGGATGTGTACCCACGACGGGGATTGCTGGATCATCTGATGGCTCATGTTTCTCCTGTTTATTTTGTTCGTGGTTTTTATTTATTTATTTACTTACTTACTTATAAGTACTAGTACTTGTGGTTGAAGAAGAAGAGTTGATTAACGATATTGAGTTCGTTTCAGGTGTACAGCAAAGGGGATACTGTTTTCCATGTCTAATATCGTTTCAGAGTGATTTCCATTACAGGTTATTGCAGGATATTGACTATCACTCCCTGTGTTATTCTGGAAATCCTTGTTGCTTATCTCCTTTATATGAACCCCTGTGTATCTGTTCATCGAGCTCCTAATTGATCCCTCCACCCCTCCTTTTTAACTCGGGTAACCATCACTGTGTTTTCTAGGTCTGTGAGTCTGTTTCTGTTTTGCACATAGATTCATCGGTAGTACTTTTTAGATTCCACATATCTTTGTGCTTCTCTGTCGGACCTACTTCACTAAGTGTAATACTCCCTGGGAGCATTCTTGTTGCGGCAAATGGCAATATTTCATTCTTTCTTATTAATGGCTGTGTAATATCCCATAGTACATATATACCACCTCTTCTTGTACTAGCCACCCGTTGATGGGCACTTGGGTATTTTTCCATGTCTTGGCTACTGCAAATAGTGCCGCTGTGAACATGGAGGTGCTTGTGCCTTTTTGCACTCTTGTTTCGTCATTTCCGGGTACGTACCCAGGAGTGGGATTGCTGGATCATAGGGGACCTCTCCTTGGGCCTCTTTCAACCTCAACCCCTCCTCCCCCCACCCCCGCCGCCACACACACCTGAGACCGGATGGTTTCTCCCGATGAGAGGCGATGTATGCCTCTGGGGCAGTAGAATGCCCCCACCCCATTCGGACCCCGCCTAGCCCCTGTGGCGCGCTCCGCTTCTGTTGTTCTCTTGCCTGCCTCCTACCCACCGCCCCCAGTCCCAACCCACTGGTTAGCCTGACCACCTTGCCGCACAGCACACCAGTCTGGCGCGCTCACCCGCCACCCCACCGCGAAGGGGTCCTCTCCCACCATCTTCCTCGCCCCACAGCCCACTCACACACCCCGCCCTTCCCCCCAGCCTGCAGGCTCGGACCCCTCTCCCCGCCACCTTCCCCTTGTATCCCAGGCCCGACTGTCACATGTCCTGCCCGGAAGTCTCACTTCCGCCAGTGCTCCTCAGACGCACTCCTACTCCAGGCCCACCCCGCCCCCTGATCTGACCCACCCGTACACACGTGCCGGGCCAGGTGCTGCCACCACCCCCAAGCTTCTGCTGAGCCCCTGCCTGAGTGGCCAGCCGCTCTCCCGGGCCAGGTCCCCGCCAGCCCAACACCTCCCGCTCCTGCCCGCGCTCCACCCAGACACCCCAGGCCCTTCCTCGCACCTCCCAGCACGCGGCCCACCGCCGCCCTCTCTCCATGGGGTCGTTCTGCTCCGTTCCCTAACCCGCGTGGGGTAGCCACCGACCACGGCCACAAACACCTTCATCCCACACTGTCAGCCACCCCCACGGCACCGGCAAGGGCGTTCAGGAAACCTGCTGCGGTGGTGCGAAGCACCCGTCTGCCCACCGGTGCTCCTTTCCACAGGGGATCCGGCTTTGTTAGAAGGCACCGCGTGTGACACCGCCGTCGCCGTCGGCGCTGCCGCCGCTGTCGCCGTGGGGGAAAAGCAGTGCTGATGGAGAGTCCAAACACAGGCGGGGGCGTCTGCTCGTGGCCACGGCCACGGCGGGGAGAGGCGCGGCCCCGGCCACTCGTGTTTGGGGCTGAGGCAAGCGTCCGAAAAGGAAGACACGGGACGTCGAAGGCCTCGAGTGGGCGCGCGCCAATGCGGCCTAAAGGCTTGGCCGGGGAGGGAGGGTGGAGGTTGCCTGGCAGGGCTTGGGCTGGAGGTGCAGGGCACTGGGCGGCTCTTGTCGGGGCGCTGAGGCCGCGGAGCAAGCGTGGCCTAAAAGTGGGATGTGGACGGTGGGAGGTAGAGAGGAGGAAGAAAGGCTTTCCTGACCGGGAATCGAACCCGGGCCACGGCAGTGAGAGCGCCGAATCCTAACCACTAGACCACCAGGGAGCGTCGGGCTCTACCACTGCTCCTGCTGGACCCATAGCACCCGCTCGGCGCCACCTTGGCGCCAAGACCCGGCCTTTCCAAGTCCAGCCACGCGCCGCCCCTGGCAATCCACGTGTCCTACCGTCCTTCCTGCTTGCAGCGCCCTCAGAACACTGCGTGCCTGCTTCTCGCACACACAAGAAAAGCCGCTGGGGCCAGCTAGCTCCCTGCTCCCAGCTCTCCCTCACAGGCCCCCGGCCGGCCGCCCGTGGAGCTCGGTAAAAGGTCAGCCCGCTGCGTTGGCCGGGAATCGAACCCGGGTCAACTGCTTGGAAGGCAGCTATGCTCACCACTATACCACCAACGCTGCACAGCCCGGGCCGCCCCGAGACGCCGGCACCGGGCTCGCCCGCGCGCACTCTCGTTGCCGCCGCCTTCTCCTCCTCCTCCTCCTCCTCCTCCTTCTCTTCCGACTGCTCCTCCTTCTCTTCCTCCTCCTACTCCCCTTTCTCTTCTCCGTCCTCCTCCTCCTCCTCCTCCTCAGCCGCCGCCGCCGCCGCCACTTGGAGCAGCCCTGCCCCGACGCCCCGCCGGCCGGCAGCTCTGTGACGTCACAGGCGCCACCAAGGCCCCCCGGCGCCCCACCCGCGCCAGCCCTACGAAGCTGACCTAGGCCACCGGCCCGACCGCCTCAGGGGGGCGCTCTCGCTGCCTTGCTGCTCCAGGGCCCTCCGCTCCATGCCGCGGCCCACCCCCGCCCCCGGGGTATGCGTCTTCCAGGCCCCGGCTCGCCAAAGCCCTTCTCCACCGGGCGCTGGGCCAGGCCACTTCCCGCACCGACAGGGCACGCCACTCATCCGCCTCCCACCCGTCCCGGCAGCTGTGCACCTATGCCGCTGTGGATAGCTGCGCAGCTGTGCGTCGCGACGCAAGGAGCCCACTGAGACAGCCACTTTGGGCGGGCCGCAATGTCATCGGGCGCTTGTGGGGTCCAGAGGAGGCCCTCGCTCGGCCCTGGCGACTGAGCGCCCGGCGAGGAGGAAGGGCTGGGCGGCTGGAGGGGGGCGAGGGTGGGCAGGCTGGGCACGCGCTGGCGCCCTGCGCCTCGCTGGAGGGCGGAGGGCGGAGGGAGGAGAAGAAGGGCCCTTGGGAGCCAGGCGGCAGGACAGAGAGCGGCGCCAGCCACCAAAAGAGGGCGTGTTGCCTCCCCGTCGGGGAATCGAACCCCGGTCTCCCGGGTGACAGGCGGGGATACTCACCACTATACTAACGAGGACGGCTGCCACCCACCCCGTGCCCGGCCGCTCTCGGGCTGCCTGCCGACGCCTCCCCCTGCCCTCCGGCCCCCTGCCCACCACGGGCGCCCGGCACGTGCCCGACCCGACCCAACGCCACACCAACCGCGTCCTCCAAAGCAGCAGCCCCCGACCCCGACAGGGACCCGGACCTGCGTGGCCCTGAAAACTCCGAGTGCGCGCTGCCTATTGCCTCCGACGCGGGGATCGCGCCGGGTGGAGGGGGCCCGAGACGCAAAGCAAGGCTGCGAGGATGGGGTGGGCGCGCGCCGGGCCATTGCCGGCGAGGAGACGCGCGGGTGGGGGCCGGCGGCAGGGGGCTGGCCCGACGCGGCCCGGCTGCGTCCGGGGCCAGGGCTGGGCGAGGGCGCCACCGCGGCGCAGCCAGGCGCGTCGTCTGGCCGTGCTCCCCGTCGGCCGCCGCGCGCCCGCTCCGTCGCTCACCCAGAGGGCCGCGCGCCTGGCGCGGAGCACCGCGTCCCGCCAAGGGCACCGGGGTTCGCGTCGCGTCGGGTCCCAGCCAGCCGAGCGGCCACGCGCACGCCCAGGCCCGCCGTCAGGATGGCCGAGCGGTCTAAGGCGCTGCGTTCAGGTCGCAGTCTCCCCTGGAGGCGTGGGTTCGAATCCCACTCCTGACAAGCCAGCCTTTTGGCCCGCCCGACAAACGCACCCGGCCCTATGGCAGCGCTTTACTGCCTTCCAGTCCGTTCGCGCCTTGCACTCTTGCGGCCTCTCCAAACTCCGGCCCGGACATCCACGCCTCTCAGATGCGGGACCTTCTCAGCCACGGCCGCGGGCCTGGCAGAAACGGCGCACTAGGAACCCTCCGGCGACTGGCTTTCCGGACAAACGCCCTCCCCGCCAGCTCCTAAGCCCCCGCCTACCTGCACCCACAGCAGAAAAACCTTCAGTCCTTCGCAGCCCATCTTCCCTCACCTGCTTGTGGCTGCTGCTGCTGGTGCTTTTCCTGCCTGCCTGCCTGCCTGCCTGCCTGCCTTCGTCCCTCCCTCCCACTCCCACTCCCACGCTCCACCCCGCCCCCACCGCCACACGCAGAACGGCCGCGTGTGGAAAGCCCTCCACGCCTGGCCCACCCTCCGACTTCGGCCTGGTGAACAGCGGACTCGCTCTCACAGCCTTTCTTCCACTTCCGCCACCAGCAGCTCTCCCTCTTTCCAACATCCTGTGCTTCCCGCCAGCCCCAACGGCCCGCCTGCCCATTCCATTCCCTCCACAGCCACACCGCCTTGCCGGCCTGTGGTGCGTGCCCTCGGTGCTTTTTCGCCTTGGGACCTTGGCCGGACCACACCTGCCTGCCTGCCTGCCTGCCGGACCGCGTGCAGCCCAGCCTCCTGCTGGCCAGCCAACAGGGGGCCCTCCCTGCACGGGGCCTGGCGCAGGAGTCGCTCCCGGGAACGGTGCTCCAGTGAGTAGTGAGCAGAAGCCCTGGATGCCCTGTCACCCACCACAGACGTCCGGCCCCCCGCCCGGGCCACCCACCTCGGCGCCACAGCGCAAGTCCCTCGGGGAAGCCGCTGCTCCGGCCAGACCCAACCACACCCTGGCGCGCTCCCTCCCTCACCGGGCTGTCCGCCAGCCAGCAGCCAGTCTGCCAAAGTGCTTCTCCTCACAACCAACGCAGCAGAGCGGGACCCCGCGGGAGAGGGGTGGGCCAGAGCGCAGAAGCGAGGCTCAGACACCTTTGGTCTTGTGGCCTGAGCGCCGCTCGGCGACGGCGGTGGCGGCGGCGGCGGCGGCGGCGGCGGTGCCCGGCGTCCATCTCCCACGCTCGCGGTCCCTGCACAGGCCCGAGCTCCGACCCCTGCCCCCGCCCGCCCTCGCACGCCCCGCACCAGCAAGAAAGCCAGCCGCCAGAGGGACTGTGCGTCGGGGCCGGGCGGCTGCTGAGAGGAACGTTGGCGCTCGGCCGCAGCAGCCACGCCTCGCCTGCCCTGACGGGGATTCGGGCGCGGGCCAGGCCGCTTGGGCTCCTGGCTTCCTCTGGCGGCACCGACAGTCTCACGGCGGCCGTGGACGGCAGAGAAAGCGCAGGACGGGCCGAGGACGCCTGCGTCCCTCCGTCCCTCGGTGCTTCCGACCGCCTCGCGCCCTGGGGTCGCCAGCGTGCCCGGAGCCTCTCATTCAGGTGGCCCGTCGGCCTCCTGCTCAAATGGAGCACATGCCCACGGGGCGAGCAGTGACCAGGGTCCGGCGGTTGGCGGCGAGCGCCGCTGGGGCAGCGCAGGGGGCCGGCGGCCATCGGTGCATGGGTGGTTCAGTGGTAGAATTCTCGCCTGCCACGCGGGAGGCCCGGGTTCGATTCCCGGCCCATGCAGCCGCAGCGTCCCCTTTTGGTTCCCGCAGCCCCACAGCGGAGCTGGGCTTCCCCGCTGCCACACTGAAGGCACCGGTCCTGCAACAGCTCGCTCACCACCGCACCTTCCGGCCCCTGTCCTTCCCACGCAGACGCCCCCACCCCCACACACACCCGGGAGCCAGGCCTCCGGGACCTGACACCTTGCGGGCTCAGCCACTCTTACGCCCAGACCCCTTCCTTGTCCTTGTTCTCGTCCTTACCCCGACCCCGCTTGTGTCACGCTTTTCACTGTGAGGAACACCCCACACTGGCACCCGCACAGCCCAACCTCTTCACCTTTCGCCACGTTTCCAAGCTCTCTGCCTCACTCTGCCCGCACTTCGAAAGTTATACTATGTTTGCACAACCAGGAGCAAGGAAGTTGCCACCTCTGGGAGTGATACACCCCACTTTCCTGGAGAGTCCCCAAAGCGTTCACTTGCACGAAGAGTTCAAAAGAAGTCCACACTATCATCGCAGACTGCACTCTAGATTGATGTTCTGACCCTCGACAGCAATACGTTTCCAACACCGGCCCGCTCCTCCACCACTACTGCCACCACCACCATCAGCACGACAAACACCAGCCCCTCCCCTGAACCTCTGCTCCCACCAACAGCATCAGCCCTTGGGACAGCACCACCGGCACCACCACCTCAGCCTCCACCCTACTCCCACAGACACCCCCATCCCACCCCCTATCTCCCCGCTTTTCCCCCCGATCCTTTCCACATCCTACGTTGTCAAGGATCCTGCCCTTGCCTCTGTCCCGTTGCCCTCCTTTATCCCCCCTTCGTCGTCTTCTCCTTTTCGCAGCAGTCCGGTTGATTTACAATACTGTGTGACTTTCAGGTGTACAGCCAAGTGATTCAGTTATATGTCCTTTTCCAGGTTATTTTCCATTATACGTTATCACGACATATGAATACAGTTCCCTGTGCTGTACAGTAAATCCTTGTTGCTTCTGTGCTTTGTGTATAGTATTTCCTCTCTGTTAATCGCAGCTCCGGATTTCTCCCTGCCCTACACTTTCCCCTTGGGTAACGAACAGTGTGTTTTCTATGTCTGTGGGTCTGTTTCTCTTTGGCACATACATTCGTTTGTAGTACGGTTTAGATTCCACATATCTTTGTGCTTCTCTGCCTGACTTCCGTCGCGAAGTGTAATATACTCTAGGTCCATCCTTACTGGTGCAAATGGCAATATCTCACTCTTTTGTATGGCTGAGTAATATTCCACAGTACATACGTACCACGTCTTCCTGTGCCAGCCATCGGTTGATGGGCACTTGGGTTTTGTCCATGTCTTGGCTGTGGCCCGTAGTGCTGCTGTGAACATGGGGGTGCATGGATCTCTTCAAATGACAGTTTCTCTCCTTTGCCGATGTGTACCCACGATGGGGATTGCTGGATCATATGAGAGCTCATATTTCACCTATTTATTTAGTGTGTTGTTTTTATTTATGCATTTAATATTTATTTATTCATTTACTTATAAGAACTAGTAGCTGTAATTTTGGAAGAAAAGTTGATTAACAATATTGAGTTAGTTTCAGGGGCACAGCAAAGCGGATACTGTCTTCCATGTCTAATGCTGTTTCAGGTTGCTTTCCATTACAGTTTGCTACAGGATATTGAACATCATTCCCTGTGTTATTCTGGAAATCCTTGTTGCGTATGTCTTTTATATGAAGTACGGTGTATCTGTTCATCGCAGCTCCTAATTTATGTCTCCACCCCTCCCTTTCTCCTCGGGGAACCACCAGTGTGTTTTCTATGTCTGTGAGTCTGTTTCGCTTTTGCACATACATTCTTTTCTGTTATGTTTTAGATTCCACGTATCTTTGTGCTTCTCTGTCAGACTTAACTTCACTAAGTGTAATATTCTCTAGGACCATCCTTATTGTGGCAAATGGCAATATTTCATTTTCGGAAATGGCTGAGTAATATTCCACAGTACCTTTATACCGCATCTTTTTCTGTCAGCCAACTGTTGATGGGCACATGGGTTTTTTCTATGCCTTGGCTGCGGCACACAGTGCTGCTACAAACACGGGGGTGCGTGGATCTCTTCAAACCACAGTTTTTCTCTTTGGCGGATGTGTACCCACGACGGGGACTGCTGGATCATCTGATGGCTCATGTTTCTCCTGTTTATTTTGTTCGTGGTTTTTATTTATTTATTTACTTACTTACTTATAAGTACTAGTACTTGTGGTTGAAGAAGAAGAGTTGATTAACGATATTGAGTTCGTTTCAGGTGTACAGCAAAGGGGATACTGTTTTCCATGTCTAATATCGTTTCAGAGTGATTTCCATTACAGGTTATTGCAGGATATTGACTATCACTCCCTGTGTTATTCTGGAAATCCTTGTTGCTTATCTCCTTTATATGAACCCCTGTGTATCTGTTCATCGAGCTCCTAATTGATCCCTCCACCCCTCCTTTTTAACTCGGGTAACCATCACTGTGTTTTCTAGGTCTGTGAGTCTGTTTCTGTTTTGCACATAGATTCATCGGTAGTACTTTTTAGATTCCACATATCTTTGTGCTTCTCTGTCGGACCTACTTCACTAAGTGTAATACTCCCTGGGAGCATTCTTGTTGCGGCAAATGGCAATATTTCATTCTTTCTTATTAATGGCTGTGTAATATCCCATAGTACATATATACCACCTCTTCTTGTACTAGCCACCCGTTGATGGGCACTTGGGTATTTTTCCATGTCTTGGCTACTGCAAATAGTGCCGCTGTGAACATGGAGGTGCTTGTGCCTTTTTGCACTCTTGTTTCGTCATTTCCGGGTACGTACCCAGGAGTGGGATTGCTGGATCATAGGGGACCTCTCCTTGGGCCTCTTTCAACCTCAACCCCTCCTCCCCCCACCCCCGCCGCCACACACACCTGAGACCGGATGGTTTCTCCCGATGAGAGGCGATGTATGTCTCTGGGGCAGTAGAATGCCCCCACCCCATTCGGACCCCGCCTAGCCCCTGTGGCGCGCTCCGCTTCTGTTGTTCTCTTGCCTGCCTCCTACCCACCGCCCCCAGTCCCAACCCACTGGTTAGCCTGACCACCTTGCCGCACAGCACACCAGTCTGGCGCGCTCACCCGCCACCCCACCGCGAAGGGGTCCTCTCCCACCATCTTCCTCGCCCCACAGCCCACTCACACACCCCGCCCTTCCCCCCAGCCTGCAGGCTGGGACCCCTCTCCCCGCCACCTTCCCCTTGTATCCCAGGCCCGACTGTCACATGTCCTGCCCGGAAGTCTCACTTCCGCCAGTGCTCCTCAGACGCACTCCTACTCCAGGCCCACCCCGCCCCCTGATCTGACCCACCCGTACACACGTGCCGGGCCAGGTGCTGCCACCACCCCCAAGCTTCTGCTGAGCCCCTGCCTGAGTGGCCAGCCGCTCTCCCGGGCCAGGTCCCCGCCAGCCCAACACCTCCCGCTCCTGCCCGCGCTCCACCCAGACACCCCAGGCCCTTCCTCGCACCTCCCAGCACGCGGCCCACCGCCGCCCTCTCTCCATGGGGTCGTTCTGCTCCGTTCCCTAACCCGCGTGGGGTGGCCACCGACCACGGCCACAAACACCTTCATCCCACACTGTCAGCCACCCCCACGGCACCGGCAAGGGCGTTCAGGAAACCTGCTGCGGTGGTGCGAAGCACCCGTCTGCCCACCGGTGCTCCTTTCCACAGGGGATCCGGCTTTGTTAGAAGGCACCGCGTGTGACACCGCCGTCGCCGTCGGCGCTGCCGCCGCTGTCGCCGTGGGGGAAAAGCAGTGCTGATGGAGAGTCCAAACACAGGCGGGGGCGTCTGCTCGTGGCCACGGCCACGGCGGGGAGAGGCGCGGCCCCGGCCACTCGTGTTTGGGGCTGAGGCAAGCGTCCGAAAAGGAAGACACGGGACGTCGAAGGCCTCGAGTGGGCGCGCGCCAGTGCGGCCAAAAGGCTTGGCCGGGGAGGGAGGGTGGAGGTTGCCTGGCAGGGCTTGGGCTGGAGGTGCAGGGCACCGGGCGGCTCTTGTCGGGGCGCCGAGGTCGCGGAGCAAGCGTGGCCTAAAAGTGGGATGTGGACGGTGGGAGGTAGAGAGGAGGAAGAAAGGCTTCCCTGACCGGGAATCGAACCCGGGCCGCGGCGGTGAGAGCGCCGAATCCTAACCACTAGACCACCAGGGAGCATCGGGCTCTACCACTGCTCCTGCTGGACCCATAGCACCCGCTCGGCGCCACCTTGGCGCCAAGACCCGGCCTTTCCAAGTCCAGCCACGCGCCGCCCCTGGCAATCCACGTGTCCTACCGTCCTTCCTGCTTGCAGCGCCCTCAGAACACTGCGCGCCTGCTTCTCGCACACACAAGAAAAGCCGCTGGGGCCAGCTAGCTCCCTGCTCCCAGCTCTCCCTCACAGGCCCCCGGCCGGCCGCCCGTGGAGCTCGGTAAAAGGTCAGCCCGCTGCGTTGGCCGGGAATCGAACCCGGGTCAACTGCTTGGAAGGCAGCTATGCTCACCACTATACCACCAATGCTGCACAGCCCGGGCCGCCCCGAGACGCCGGCACCGGGCTCGCCCGCGCGCACTCTCGTCGCCGCCGCCTTCTCCTCCTCCTCCTCCTCCTCCTCCTTCTCTTCCGACTGCTCCTCCTTCTCTTCCTCCTCCTACTCCCCTTTCTCTTCTCCGTCCTCCTCCTCCTCCTCCTCCTCAGCCGCCGCCGCCGCCGCCGCCGCCGCCACTTGGAGCAGCCCTGCCCCGACACCCCGCCGGCCGGCAGCTCTGTGACGTCACAGGCGCCACCAAGGCCCCCCGGCGCCCCACCCGCGCCAGCCCTACGAAGCTGCCCTAGGCCACCGGCCCGACCGCCTCAGGGGGGCGCTCTCGCTGCCTTGCTGCTCCAGGGCCCTCCGCTCCACGCCGCGGCCCGCCCCCGCCCCCGAGGCACGCGTCTTCCAGGCCCCGGCTCGCCAAAGCCCTTCTCCACCGGGCGCTGGGCCAGGCCACTTCCCGCACCGATAGGGCACCCCACTCATCTGCCTCCCACCCGTCCCGGCAGCTGTGCACCTATGCCGCTGTGGATAGCTGCGCAGCTGTGCGTCGCGACGCAAGGAGCCCACTGAGACAGCCACTTTGGGCGGGCCGCAATGTCATCGGGCGCTTGTGGGGTCCAGAGGAGGCCCTCGCTCGGCCCTGGCGACTGAGCGCCCGGCGAGGAGGAAGGGCTGGGCGGCTGGAGGGGGGCGAGGGTGGGCAGGCTGGGCACGCGCTGGCGCCCTGCGCCTCGCTGGAGGGCGGAGGGCGGAGGGAGGAGAAGAAGGGCCCTTGGGAGCCAGGCGGCAGGACAGAGAGCGGCGCCAGCCACCAAAAGAGGGCGTGTTGCCTCCCCGTCGGGGAATCGAACCCCGGTCTCCCGCGTGACAGGCGGGGATACTCACCACTATACTAACGAGGACGGCGGCCACCGCCCCCGCGCCCGGCCGCTCTCGGGCTGCCTGCCGACGCCTCCCCCTGCCCTCCGGCCCCCTGCCCACCACGGGCGCCCGGCACGTGCCCGACCCGACCCAACGCCACACCAACCGCGTCCTCCAAAGCAGCAGCCCCCGACCCCGACAGGGACCCGGACCCGCGTGGCCCTGAAAACTCCGAGTGCGCGCTGCCTATTGCCTCCGACGCGGGGATCGCGCCGGGTGGAGGGGGCCCGAGACGCAAAGCAAGGCTGCGAGGAGGGGGTGGGCGCGCGCCGGGCCATGGCCGGCGAGGAGACGCGCGGGTGGGGGCCGGCGGCAGGGGGCTGGCCCGACGCGGCCCGGCTGCGTCCGGGGCCAGGGCTGGGCGAGGGCGCCACCGCGGCGCAGCCAGGCGCGTCGTCTGGCCGTGCTCCCCGTCGGCCGCCGCGCGCCCGCTCCGTCGCTCACCCAGACGGCCGCGCGCCTGGCGCGGAGCACCGCGTCCCGCCAAGGGCACCGGGGTTCGCGTCGCGTCGGGTCCCAGCCAGCCGAGCGGCCACGCGCACGCCCAGGCCCGCCGTCAGGATGGCCGAGCGGTCTAAGGCGCTGCGTTCAGGTCGCAGTCTCCCCTGGAGGCGTGGGTTCGAATCCCACTCCTGACAAGCCAGCCTTTTGGCCCGCCCGACAAACGCACCCGGCCCTATGGCAGCGCTTTACTGCCTTCCAGTCCGTTCGCGCCTTGCACTCTTGCGGCCTCTCCAAACTCCGGCCCGGACATCCACGCCTCTCAGACGCGGGACCTTCTCAGCCACGGCCGCGGGCCTGGCAGAAACGGCGCACTAGGAACCCTCCGGCGACTGGCTTTCCGGACAAACGCCCTCCCCGCCGGCTCCTAAGCCCCCGCCTACCTGCACCCACAGCAGAAAAACCTTCAGTCCTTCGCAGCCCATCTTCCCTCACCTGCTTGCGGCTGCTGCTGCTGGTGCTTTTCCTGCCTGCCTGCCTGCCTGCCTGCCTGCCTTCGTCCCTCCCTCCCACTCCCACTCCCACGCTCCACCCCACCCCCACCGCCACACGCAGAACGGCCGCGTGTGGAAAGCCCTCCACGCCTGGCCCGCCCTCCGACTTCGGCCTGGTGAACAGCGGACTCGCTCTCACAGCCTTTCTTCCACTTCCGCCACCAGCAGCTCTCCCTCTTTCCAACATCCTGTCCTTCCCGCCAGCCCCAACGGCCCGCCTGGCCATTCCATTCCCTCCACAGCCACACCGCCTTGCTGGCCTGTGGTGCGTGCCCTCGGTGCTTTTTCGCCTTGGGACCTTGGCCGGACCACACCTGCCTGCCTGCCTGCCTGCCTGCCTGCCTGCCGGACCGCGTGCAGCCCAGCCTCCTGCTGGCCAGCCAACAGGGGGCCCTCCCTGCACGGGGCCTGGCGCAGGAGTCGCTCCCGGGAACGGTGCTCCAGTGAGTAGTGAGCGGAAGCCCTGGATGCCCTGTCACCCACCACAGACGTCCGGCCCCCAGCCCAGGCCACCCACCTCGGCGCCACAGCGCAAGTCCCTCGGGGAAGCCGCTGCTCCGGCCGGACCCAACCACACCCTGGCGCGCTCCCTCCCTCACCGGGCTGTCCGCCAGCCAGCAGCCAGTCTGCCAAAGTGCTTCTCCTCACAACCAACGCAGCAGAGCGGGACCCCGCGGGAGAGGGGTGGGCCAGAGCGCAGAAGCGAGGCTCAGACACCTTTGGTCTTGTGGCCTGAGCGCCGCTCGGCGACGGCGGCGGCGGCGGTGGCGGCGGCGGCGGCGGTGCCCGGCGTCCATCTCCCACGCTCGCGGTCCCTGCACAGGCCCGAGCTCCGACCCCTGCCCCCGCCCGCCCTCGCACGCCCCGCACCAGCAAGAAAGCCAGCCGCCAGAGGGACTGTGCGTCGGGGCCGGGCGGCTGCTGAGAGGAACGTTGGCGCTCGGCCGCAGCGGCCACGCCTCGCCTGCCCTGACGGGGATTCGGGCGCAGGCCAGGCCGCTTGGGCTCCTGGCTTCCTCTGGCGACACCGACAGTCTCGCGGCGGCCGTGGACGGCAGAGAAAGCGCAGGACGGGCCGAGCACGCCTGCGTCCCTCCGTCCCTCGGTGCTTCCGACCGCCTCGCGCCCTGGGGTCGCCAGCGTGCCCGGAGCCTCTCATTCAGGTGGCCCGTCGGCCTCCTGCTCAAATGGAGCACATGCCCACAGGGCGAGCAGTGACCAGGGTCCGGCGGTTGGCGGCGAGCGCCGCTGGGGCAGCGCCGGGGGCCGGCGGCCATCGGTGCATGGGTGGTTCAGTGGTAGAATTCTCGCCTGCCACGCGGGAGGCCCGGGTTCGATTCCCGGCCCATGCAGCCGCAGCGTCCCCTTTTGGTTCCCGCAGCCCCACAGCGGAGCTGGGCTTCCCCGCTGCCACACTCAAGGCACCGGTCCTGCAACAGCTCGCTCACCACCGCACCTTCCGGCCCCTGTCCTTCCCACGCAGACGCCCCCACCCCCACACACACCCGGGAGCCAGGCCTCCGGGACCTGACACCTTGCGGGCTCAGCCACTCTTACGCCCAGACCCCTTCCTTGTCCTTGTTCTCGTCCTTACCCCGACCCCGCTTGTGTCACGCTTTTCACTGTGAGGAACACCCCACACTGGCACCCGCACAGCCCAACCTCTTCACCTTTCGCCACGTTTCCAAGCTCTCTGCCTCACTCTGCCCGCACTTCGAAAGTTATACTATGTTTGCACAACCAGGAGCAAGGAAGTTGCCACCTCTGGGAGTGATACACCCCACTTTCCTGGAGAGTCCCCAAAGCGTTCACTTGCACGAAGAGTTCAAAAGAAGTCCACACTATCATCGCAGACTGCACTCTAGATTGATGTTCTGACCCTCGACAGCAATACGTTTCCAACACCGGCCCGCTCCTCCACCACTACTGCCACCACCACCATCAGCACGACAAACACCAGCCCCTCCCCTGAACCTCTGCTCCCACCAACAGCATCAGCCCTTGGGACAGCACCACCGGCACCACCACCTCAGCCTCCACCCTACTCCCACAGACACCCCCATCCCACCCCCTATCTCCCCGCTTTTCCCCCCGATCCTTTCCACATCCTACGTTGTCAAGGATCCTGCCCTTGCCTCTGTCCCGTTGCCCTCCTTTATCCCCCCTTCGTCGTCTTCTCCTTTTCGCAGCAGTCCGGTTGATTTACAATACTGTGTGACTTTCAGGTGTACAGCCAAGTGATTCAGTTATATGTCCTTTTCCAGGTTATTTTCCATTATACGTTATCACGACATATGAATACAGTTCCCTGTGCTGTACAGTAAATCCTTGTTGCTTCTGTGCTTTGTGTATAGTATTTCCTCTCTGTTAATCGCAGCTCCGGATTTCTCCCTGCCCTACACTTTCCCCTTGGGTAACGAACAGTGTGTTTTCTATGTCTGTGGGTCTGTTTCTCTTTGGCACATACATTCGTTTGTAGTACGGTTTAGATTCCACATATCTTTGTGCTTCTCTGCCTGACTTCCGTCGCGAAGTGTAATATACTCTAGGTCCATCCTTACTGGTGCAAATGGCAATATCTCACTCTTTTGTATGGCTGAGTAATATTCCACAGTACATACGTACCACGTCTTCCTGTGCCAGCCATCGGTTGATGGGCACTTGGGTTTTGTCCATGTCTTGGCTGTGGCCCGTAGTGCTGCTGTGAACATGGGGGTGCATGGATCTCTTCAAATGACAGTTTCTCTCCTTTGCCGATGTGTACCCACGATGGGGATTGCTGGATCATATGAGAGCTCATATTTCACCTATTTATTTAGTGTGTTGTTTTTATTTATGCATTTAATATTTATTTATTCATTTACTTATAAGAACTAGTAGCTGTAATTTTGGAAGAAAAGTTGATTAACAATATTGAGTTAGTTTCAGGGGCACAGCAAAGCGGATACTGTCTTCCATGTCTAATGCTGTTTCAGGTTGCTTTCCATTACAGTTTGCTACAGGATATTGAACATCATTCCCTGTGTTATTCTGGAAATCCTTGTTGCGTATGTCTTTTATATGAAGTACGGTGTATCTGTTCATCGCAGCTCCTAATTTATGTCTCCACCCCTCCCTTTCTCCTCGGGGAACCACCAGTGTGTTTTCTATGTCTGTGAGTCTGTTTCGCTTTTGCACATACATTCTTTTCTGTTATGTTTTAGATTCCACGTATCTTTGTGCTTCTCTGTCAGACTTAACTTCACTAAGTGTAATATTCTCTAGGACCATCCTTATTGTGGCAAATGGCAATATTTCATTTTCGGAAATGGCTGAGTAATATTCCACAGTACCTTTATACCGCATCTTTTTCTGTCAGCCAACTGTTGATGGGCACATGGGTTTTTTCTGTGCCTTGGCTGCGGCACACAGTGCTGCTACAAACACGGGGGTGCGTGGATCTCTTCAAACCACAGTTTTTCTCTTTGGCGGATGTGTACCCACGACGGGGACTGCTGGATCATCTGATGGCTCATGTTTCTCCTGTTTATTTTGTTCGTGGTTTTTATTTATTTATTTACTTACTTACTTATAAGTACTAGTACTTGTGGTTGAAGAAGAAGAGTTGATTAACGATATTGAGTTCGTTTCAGGTGTACAGCAAAGGGGATACTGTTTTCCATGTCTAATATCGTTTCAGAGTGATTTCCATTACAGGTTATTGCAGGATATTGACTATCACTCCCTGTGTTATTCTGGAAATCCTTGTTGCTTATCTCCTTTATATGAACCCCTGTGTATCTGTTCATCGAGCTCCTAATTGATCCCTCCACCCCTCCTTTTTAACTCGGGTAACCATCACTGTGTTTTCTAGGTCTGTGAGTCTGTTTCTGTTTTGCACATAGATTCATCGGTAGTACTTTTTAGATTCCACATATCTTTGTGCTTCTCTGTCGGACCTACTTCACTAAGTGTAATACTCCCTGGGAGCATTCTTGTTGCGGCAAATGGCAATATTTCATTCTTTCTTATTAATGGCTGTGTAATATCCCATAGTACATATATACCACCTCTTCTTGTACTAGCCACCCGTTGATGGGCACTTGGGTATTTTTCCATGTCTTGGCTACTGCAAATAGTGCCGCTGTGAACATGGAGGTGCTTGTGCCTTTTTGCACTCTTGTTTCGTCATTTCCGGGTACGTACCCAGGAGTGGGATTGCTGGATCATAGGGGACCTCTCCTTGGGCCTCTTTCAACCTCAACCCCTCCTCCCCCCACCCCCGCCGCCACACACACCTGAGACCGGATGGTTTCTCCCGATGAGAGGCGATGTATGCCTCTGGGGCAGTAGAATGCCCCCACCCCATTCGGACCCCGCCTAGCCCCTGTGGCGCGCTCCGCTTCTGTTTTTCTCTTGCCTGCCTCCTACCCACCGCCCCCAGTCCCAACCCACTGGTTAGCCTGACCACCTTGCCGCACAGCACACCAGTCTGGCGCGCTCACCCGCCACCCCACCGCGAAGGGGTCCTCTCCCACCATCTTCCTCGCCCCACAGCCCACTCACACACCCCGCCCTTCCCCCCAGCCTGCAGGCTCGGACCCCTCTCCCCGCCACCTTCCCCTTGTATCCCAGGCCCGACTGTCACATGTCCTGCCCGGAAGTCTCACTTCCGCCAGTGCTCCTCAGACGCACTCCTACTCCAGGCCCACCCCGCCCCCTGATCTGACCCACCCGTACACACGTGCCGGGCCAGGTGCTGCCACCACCCCCAAGCTTCTGCTGAGCCCCTGCCTGAGTGGCCAGCCGCTCTCCCGGGCCAGGTCCCCGCCAGCCCAACACCTCCCGCTCCTGCCCGCGCTCCACCCAGACACCCCAGGCCCTTCCTCGCACCTCCCAGCACGCGGCCCACCGCCGCCCTCTCTCCATGGGGTCGTTCTGCTCCGTTCCCTAACCCGCGTGGGGTGGCCACCGACCACGGCCACAAACACCTTCATCCCACACTGTCAGCCACCCCCACGGCACCGGCAAGGGCGTTCAGGAAACCTGCTGCGGTGGTGCGAAGCACCCGTCTGCCCACCGGTGCTCCTTTCCACAGGGGATCCGGCTTTGTTAGAAGGCACCGCGTGTGACACCGCCGTCGCCGTCGGCGCTGCCGCCGCTGTCGCCGTGGGGGAAAAGCAGTGCTGATGGAGAGTCCAAACACAGGCGGGGGCGTCTGCTCGTGGCCACGGCCACGGCGGGGAGAGGCGCGGCCCCGGCCACTCGTGTTTGGGGCTGAGGCAAGCGTCCGAAAAGGAAGACACGGGACGTCGAAGGCCTCGAGTGGGCGCGCGCCAATGCGGCCTAAAGGCTTGGCCGGGGAGGGAGGGTGGAGGTTGCCTGGCAGGGCTTGGGCTGGAGGTGCAGGGCACTGGGCGGCTCTTGTCGGGGCGCCGAGGCCGCGGAGCAAGCGTGGCCTAAAAGTGGGATGTGGACGGTGGGAGGTAGAGAGGAGGAAGAAAGGCTTTCCTGACCGGGAATCGAACCCGGGCCACGGCAGTGAGAGCGCCGAATCCTAACCACTAGACCACCAGGGAGCGTCGGGCTCTACCACTGCTCCTGCTGGACCCATAGCACCCGCTCGGCGCCACCTTGGCGCCAAGACCCGGCCTTTCCAAGTCCAGCCACGCGCCGCCCCTGGCAATCCACGTGTCCTACCGTCCTTCCTGCTTGCAGCGCCCTCAGAACACTGCGTGCC